>NC_142088.1:39845000-40011250 GCF_054644295.1 Miniopterus natalensis
TGTAGTTGGAGCAGTAAAAAATTTTAAACTACAAATTTCTAGCTGTGTTGGTATTGTATGTGACTGAAATATCTACTTGATATTACAATTGGGCATAAATTTTAAAATCTAGATTGAATGCTTTAAAAAAGTTATTTTTAATTTTTAAAAAACAACAACTGTGGGGTAAGGGGAGGATTAGGTATCTATTTCAAATACTTTAAAAGTGTACAAAGGTAAAAATTATGCGTTCATGTATTGATTATCATTTTTTACATGTAACCAAAATTGTACCAGGTTTTCTTTCATTCACTTATAACTTCAAAAAATCCATATGTTCATATAACATGTGGATATGTATACATTTGGCATAGTACTTGCTTTGACTTGCCTCACTGGACCCTCAGTATTTTATACAGTTAAGTTATAAAAGCAAATCAAAACTATCCAAAGCAAAATATCTAAATTCCCCTAAAATATATTGTCGGTTTTTTCCCTGTACTTCATTAAGTACTTAGATGCACATGGTTTCAATTTTCCATTAAAAATTCTCATTTCCATATGATATCAAAGAGTGAGAAGCTTTAAACTGAAAAATAAACATTCATAGACTGGAAGCCAAAACAATAATTAATGTCAGATGGTTAACTCCAATAAATCATTAGAATAAATTCTGTGAAATTACTGCAACTAAAAATGCCCCGTTGATATTACTATAAGACATTTTGTGTTCCTCATAGAAAGTTGAATTTGGCCTCTTTATTGGTAATATTCTAGAAAGCATAAACTTAACATGAAAATTTAGTTCCGGCTGGTCATTGTTCTGCAATAGATAAATTTAAAATAATCAGTTCTGTCTTGTTTCAAATTCTTATAAACTTGATGATTAATGTGTTAAAAATTGTTACCTTTGGGAAGGCATTTTAAAATTTATTACTTGACCTCAGTTAATAAATCTTCTCATTGTGGTATAAATGGTAAGGTTTCCTGAGGCTCTGTGAAACAATACAGACATCAAAGTTTCCATGAAAAGGGATGAGTCAGTTTCCTTGCCCAAAGGGGCTTCTCACACCTGTATTTGGATGATTACAGGTAGAACTCCCTGGCTCTAATTGTATAGTAAATACCATTTCCCAGACCCTAATGGTAGACAGACTGCTTGGGAGACGCCAGTCTGTGATTTAGCTGTCGCCAGACACCCCATGTTTTTTGTGAGACCAGTTGTGATGATGATATGGTTATAGCCAATTGAAAGTAAACTCTTGTCTAAATAGCAAATTTTAATTTATAAAAATGTAGAGGTATGGATGATCCTATGTATAAAACCAAATTTTAGATTTTATGTATAGCTAATGATCTGGTTTGGGCTGTGTGTATGTTTGGGGGGGTTGAGCTCTTGTGGAAGTTAGTGTAATTGTAGCTGAAAGATCAAAGACTGGGTAACTGAGTGATGTTCCAGAAGAGAATTTACCACATAGCCATTTTCTGTACAGTTTCTGCCGCCTGCTGTTCCTATTTTCCCTCAAGCTAGCCATTGACTACCCCCTGTGCATCCCTGCTCGTAAAAAATGATTGAGGAAGTATTTGTCATGTATTTATGAGTGGGAAACATTGTGTGATAGGGAATGGCATCTACTGGAGCCAGAAAGATTGCCATTTGCCTTTCATTCAACCACTCTGCTACAGCTTTAAATCCTCTGTTTATGCAACATAGCCTTTGTATTAAAGTGCAGAATAAATTTTTATTATGAAGGATATGAACACTAGGTTTTCATCATTTATAACACTGCAAGCAGATGTAAATAGTTAAAATACATTTTCACCACTAAATCCTTTTAATTTGTGCTAGCATCTTGTTTTTTCGTAATGTTTATATCTAAGCTCCATTTGCATTAGTTGCTCCTTTAGCAAAAGAAAAGGTTTGTTAAGATTATTGTGTAATGCTACTGTAGCAAATTAAGACTGATGCAGGAAGCTGTAATAAATATTTTCCTAGGTCTTTTCGATCTAGAAAACTATTTTAAATGGTCAGGAAAGAAAAGGAGGAGTTTGTGATTTTGGCCACAAGAGAAAGACTAAAAACTATATTTTAGTGGGTCACCATTTCAGAAGTAATGAACATTTTAATTACGAGTTAAAGTTCCCTTTAAATTTAAATGGTAACGTTATTTTTCAATCCTAGAAAACAAAAGCATTTTGAAAGATAAAGTTTATTGTGTTATTGAGTAGTGTATTGACCTTCTGAAAGATGTAAAAACTGGAATGACTCCAAACAACTACTCACTGGCTTTAACAATGTTGAATTAGTCATTCTGTTGATTTATGATTAAGACCTGGTCCCTGAAGAGAAGCTGACATGGTAGCAGAGTTAGTTGCAGTTGTGTTACAATCAGATGACAGTAATCAAGATGTAAGGGAATCCACAGAAACAGTTTTTTTATTATTACAAACTACTGTTCTTTGAATGAATACAGCTATACAGAAGTAGGGGTTTTTTTGTTAGTGGGTGCCAGTGATTTTTGAACATTTGAGGATTTCATTTTTTAAATATCGGTTGTTACTTACATAATTAAGATTATATTATATGCAGTATTAATTTTCATTTGAGATTGCCTACTGAGTCATGGTGTCAAGAAGGTACAGGACATAACTCTCAAACCGCTGCTTAATTAGGAGTTTAAATTTCAGTCTTTGCACCTTTGCTGTTCTGTTAGGGGTATATTCCATCCAATTATGAATCAGTAAAACAAACTAATTTTAGATATAGTAGTGCCCCCTTAGCAGGATATGCATTCCAACACCCTCAATGGATGCCTGAAACCACAGGTAGTATTGAACCCTGTATATACTGTTTTTCCCCCGTACATACTCCATGATAAAATTTAATTTATAAATTAGGCACAGTAAGAGATTAACAATAACTAACAATAAAATAGAGCAATTATAACAACATACTGTAATAAAAGTTGTGTGAATGTGGTATTTTAAAATATTTTATTGTACTGTACTCTTTTATTTAAAGGAAGCACTTTACAGTTTCACTTTGACATATCTGAATTGACAGCATCACTACTCTTGTGCTTTGGAGCTATTAAGTAAAATAAGGATTACTTGAACACAAGCTTTGCACTGCTGCGACAGTCAGTCTGATAACCTAGATGGCTACTAGTAGTGACAACGGACGAGTAGTGCATACAGTGTGGATATGCTGGACAAAGGGATGATTCATGCCTGGGGCAGGCAGAGCAGGGACAGTGTGAGATTTTGTCATGCTACTCAGAACGGTACACACTTTAAAACTTATGAATTATTTTTTTCTGAAATTTTCCATTTGATATTTTCACATGGAGTTTGCTGCTGAAACTGCGGAAAGCAAAACCGTGGATAAGGGGAACTATGTATTTTGTACACGTACATGGCTTCCAATTATGTGTTCAATTTTGTGTTCTCTTGCCCCCATCTTTCTTAAAACTATTGATAAAGGATAATTATATTTTATTGTTTATTGTTCTACATGATCTTATTCAACTGGAAAATATAACTAAAATTTAAGACATTTAGACTGTGTGTGTGCGTGTGCGCGCACGTGCTTGCGTGCGTATAACACACATGTTTACATATGCCAGGGTGGGCTTGTGGTCACTGAACATTGCCCTTTGACTAGTATTATATATAAGAGTCAATTAATATGAGTGTTGAAATTGATTCAAGATAGACAAATATTAGCAAAGTCTTTTAAGCTGTTGTATAATCAGGGGCAGTATGTCACGTTTACCAAATGAATTTTAAATAGAAAAAGGTTTTATTAATTCTTATCAGTCTCCCCATGCCCACTTTTCTGTTTTTGTTAGTTTTCCATGTAATTGGTACACAATAACTAAAAATAGTTTGGCGATACTCTACATTATGTGCCAGGTTAGGGGGAGAATTGTAGAATATATCCAATATTTTCTTCATTTCTTGAATGTTTATAAGATATACAGGTACTGTACCTCAGCAACTATGTGTGAAGGGGGAAGTATGTTCATTTTTGACATAATTTTGTATGTACATTTACCTATAGGCATATATATATATATTCATAAATAGAAAACTAATTTTGTGAAATGATTTTAAGAAGTCATGAATTTCTGACAAGATTATTCATTGAAGCGAGAAATTTAACACAGATGCTGCTTTGGAAAAATTACACTGTTATACATTTGATTTACTTGAAACAAGTAAAATGGGAATGAGTAATTATTCTTAAATTATTTATTTAGTTCAGGGGACTTCTCAAGTAGATTTCATATAAAGTTTCAGGAACATACCCTATTATATAAAGCAAGATTCACATGTATAAGATTTTTTTAAATCTTGCTTTATCATCCACTAGTCTGGCATAGTAAAAGTTCTGAAATATCCATACATTGTTTCTTTGAGGTTATAATTTCTTTTTTTTATCACTTGTTCATAAAGTTTGGGGAGGGTGTTGTGCCAGCTTCATCTTGACATAGCTAACATTATGAAGGCTATGGGAATACATTATTAATTCTGAGTGTGTTCCTACCTACTTGAAATTACAACATAATGTTGGTAGGTTTATTTCAACATGAGGAGTTTTTTTAGTGGAATTACATTTCTATAAGCTATAGTTTTTTCCCACAAATTAAATACTTTTTAGTGTTGATTTCTTTATGAGGACTAGTGCTTATTTGCTCCTTTGACAGATATAAGAGGGTGATAGGGCAGGTCAAGGATATTCTGGAAGTCTAAATTGAGTGATCACCATTTTTTAAATTATGGGATTGATTAAATCATTGAACTCCTGTGCAAGATATTTTTAATTTTACTGAAGTAAGTTATAAATGAATCTAAAAAGAAAATGTTTAAGACCCTTTCTCCATTTTACAATTCCTTGTTTTTGCTACTGGATATTTTTCAGTTATTTGCTTTTTAATTTGTATTATAATAAAACTTTGAAATAGTATCATATACATTATGAATTAGGATTTTTTTAAAAATTATTGATTTTTTTTTTTTTGAGAGAGAGATAAAGAAAGATTGGTTTGTTGTTCCACTTATTTATGCATTCATTGGTTGCTTCTTGTATGTGCCCTGACCAAGGATTGAACACGGAACCTTGTGTATTAGGACAACACTCTTAACTAACTAAGTTACCTGGCCAGGGCTAAATTGGGGTTTTAAATAATTTCTGGTGAATGGAGTTTGTGAAATTAATTATTTCTTAATTTCTCTGATCAGAATTTTGAGAGTTAAAAGGAACAGAGTAAAGCAAAACAGTCTTTTTTTTAATAAGAGATAGGAGGCTGAAAGAAGTGGGAAGGAAAAGGCCTTTGCTCATTCAGTCCTTTTCTTACTTGAAGTGTTTCTTTTGCATTTGTACACATGTGTACATATAATGATCCTTGTGAATTTCTGGTTTTCATTACATGGGTTTTGGTTACTCTTTCAGCAATTTCATATTCTTATCAAGAGGTATTAGTGCCCTACAGTGCTTAGTCATAATGAAACCAAATCATACTTCTAATTCTATATTATGAAAAAGATAATTATAGAAGAAAGCACATCTTTTTATATGAGCATAATGCTATTGACACACCATGTTATGTGTATTAGGAATTTCCCCTGACCTATATGCGTTTTTGCCCAATATTATTTATAACCAATTTCTATTTGCAAGATAGTTTACTGAATTTGAGAAAGTGATACTTTGGGGAGAGCCAGTTGTTATCTTCATTAGTCCCATCTGTTGACTTGCTGATTAATGAGTGATATAATTTAACTAATTGTCAGGACTGTCATCTTTTTTAAAGTAGCTGAAGAATTTCATTCCATATAATAGAAATTGTTTACAATTTTTTTCTAGCTTCAGAGACTAAAGCTCTTCTAAAAAGTATTTCTAGGATTTCTCATCTGAAATTTAAACATATAGTCCCCATATATGCACATATATATGTAATCTAGGAAATGAAAGGCACAGTTTGGCTTACTGCTATAGTATTCTTCAAATTACAAATGATTCGTGTACACAAAGGATTTCTTTGCTCTTTACTCCCCTCACTTTGGTGAATAATTCGAGGACTATTAACATTGTTAAAAATCTGTGCACTAGAGATTACTGACCTCTGAGTCACATTCTGTTGCTAAAAATATTAGTTGAGATGAGCTACACTCATAAAATGAGAGTTTTGACTAGTAGTTGGTAGAGATAGAGGAGAATTTTGAAGCCCAGAAGTCTTAGGACTGTTGGGGATAGGAGATAATAGTGTGGCCTTGTGAAGGGTTTAAAATGGAGCCTTAATGCAGTATATAGGCTCTGAATAAGAGTTTTTCCTGGAAGAAAGATGTAGAAAGGAAAGGAGAGGGTGCCATTTGGGGCAGTTGCAGTGTTTTGCCTAATATCTGTTGCTTGTGCAGGATAGGAAAGAAGTATTATTTTCTCTGCCCTTCTTTCCTGTGCTCTCTCCTGTGTTCCCCAGCCACAAGATCTACCTTTGGAGTTAATCTGGAGTTCAATTAAATTATGAGTTAAAATGGACTTTTGAAGGTTAGACCAAAATGCTAGATACCATTAATAGCATGAGTTTTATAAGGAAAATGAATTCTAAGAAACTCCAAGCATAGTCTGTCTGCAAACTAGGTAGTATATATTTTCAGCAAGTTTGGTATAGTATTAAGAACACTGCTGATTTAGAATTTGAAATACTAGTGTTGTAGTCCTTATTTGTTGCTAACCAAATCTTTGGCCTACAGGCAAATTACTTAGCCTTTCATGTATTGAAGACAGTGCATCAGAATGTTTACATAAAATGTGTTCTGCATAAATAGTATTTCCCAAATTTAAGTAACATAACTTAAAAAGAATACAATATGAAAAGGACTTGTTTTTCTTTGGGATATATTCCTGTGGTTTTTCTTTCCAATGTATGGATAAAGGAACAAAATGTATCATATATATACAGTTGACTCTTGAACAACACCAGGATTGGGGAGCTGACCTTCCCACCACCACATAGTGAAAATTTGCATAGAGCTTTAGACTCCCCCAAAAGTTAACTATCATCATCTCTCAGTATCCAGGACCCCTCAGATACCAAAATCCACAGATGCTCAAGTCCCTTATATATAATGGCATAGAACAATACATACAGTTGGCCCTCGATATCCATGGATTTCCAATCTCAAATCAAAAATACTGTTTTCAGTTTGTGGTTTGTTGAACCTGTGAATGGGAAACCAAGGGATATGGAGGGCTGCCTGTATATTTCCTGAAAATAATCCACATATAAGTGGACCTGTACAATTCAAACTCATGTTGTTCTAGGGTCAGTGGTGTATTTATAGCTGTAATTTCATGCTTTGAAACAGTTGTCCTCCAAAAACAAAAACAAACACAAACAACTGAGAACCATCTGTATTGTGCAGTAAAAGTAACAATAAGACTTCCATGATACCACCATCTTCCATGTGACTTTGCCCCATCTCACTCTCAGATTGGCCCTATGACTTTGCCATTTGCAGCTTAGAGGATTTTATCATCCTTGACTTCCATTAAAGTGCATCATTTTTTAATTGTTACAATAGCATAATTTTAAAAATAGGTGTTTATTCTTTAAAAAGCCTTTTTAAACATTGTCATCTCCTATACCTCAGTTTCTGTATTTTTTGAGTTTACATATATATATTGGAGCTGAGGCACTGAAGGTCAATAAAGAATTAAAGGAGACCACCTCTAAAGTTTCCTTCTAGTACTAGAATTTTGTGATTTTAATGAATTGGATTATAGCAAGTTGACAAAGAAAAGATGCCCATGCAAATATTTAGTACTTTCTCAACCCTCATATATAGGTGTCATGATAGGATTTTTTCCTAACTGTGGAACTATACAGAGGATTCTCAAGGTTGCAGATATCCAATTTACGAGCAACTTCTCTGGACTGGGTCGAAGATAAGACCTGGTCTTTTCCCCTAATCTTATTCCCTGTCTCGTATCTCTAACCCTTGAAAGTCTCTTCTGAATCTCACCATGATTTCATGTTTCCTGACAGTGGATAGATGTTGCTCTGACTGGAATGAGAACAAAGTAGAAATAAAACCTATTTGTAGAATTGGCATATCAATATTTCAGACTAGTTACATTATTCAAACTATTGTATTTCCTTATTCTAAACTGATCCAGAAAGCATTTCCCCATCAAAAACATTAGCTTATGAAACACCCTCAAAAGGCTACTTAATTCACAATGTCGTAGAAATAGTGCCATTTGGGTGAGACATATTTTGGTATCTGTGACCAATTTTATCACCAGTGTTTAAATTATGCTTAAAAATATGTTCCAAAATAACTGACTCAGGAACTTTTAGTACACCCTGTCTATAACTTCAGGGCTGCACATTGGTTTCTGTTAAGTCTTTTTAATGTTTTATCAAGAAGCAAAATTAACTTTCAAGTTTATGTTCTTTATGAAGACATGAGCTCATTGAGGAGGTATGTACTGTGCTTTCTTTTTCCTTTTCTAAGCAAATAGTCATTGATCCGCCTGTGTGTCATATACCATTCTAGGTAGTGAGAAGGAAAAGCCCTTGCCCCCCTCTCCCCCAATGAGGCATATAGTCTCATGGAATTATAGACGACAAACAAACAGATATTTAATATTATAAGTCAGGAAGTGATAGGATGATGAATAAAAATAAAGCAGGGTAAGGGGGTGCTATTTTAGTTAGGGTGGCCAGGGAAAGCCTTTGTGAAGTTACGGTGTACACTGTGAGAGAATCTGAGGAAAGCTCAGTCCAGGGAGAGGGAATAGCAGATGCAAAGCCAAGTGCAATGGAGCGTCGAAGAGAAGAAAATGTGAAACACCCGCTTGAAAAGAACTTGTAATGCTTATTCACATACATTGCAATCAAGTAGGTATTAAAACATTTCCTAAATGTGCCCTAAAATTTAATTTGGGGTTTTAAGAATGACCGTCATTTGTTTTCTAGTTTGCTATAATTGATTTCTTTTTTTCTTTTTTCTTTTTTTTTTCTTTTTTTATAATTGATTTCTTATATTTAAGAAATACTTTCGGCCGGCCGGGTGTGGCTCAGCGGTTGAGCGTTGACCTGGGATCCAGGCGATCGGGGTTCGATTCCCTGTCAGGGCACATGCCCGGGTTGCGGGCTTGATCAATGACTCTCTCTCATCATTGATGTTTCTATCTCTCTCTCTCCCTCTCCTTTCCTCTCTCTGAAATCAATAAAGATATATTTAAAAAAAAAAAAAGAAATATTTTCTATTGATATGTTTTAAGCAACCTTTAAAGTAATATTAGATTTATTTTGAATTTCATCTTTTTCATGCTTGCCTAGCAACTTGCTGATGATCTACAGTATCACTCAAAGCATTTTTCTTTTAAAAATCCCTTGGTGTTTGGCCTGAAAGAAGTAGACTGAACTGATACTAAGAATAATAACAACCTACATTTGTCAAAACTTTACAGTGTTTCAATTTACATTACTTCATTGGATCCTCAGACGAATCCTGGGATGGCCTGTATGACACCATATGATTTTGGCCTTAAATTGAATTTTTACTAAAATGAAGCATTTTCATCATTGGATTAAGAGATCTGCATTTGAGTTTAGGAATTGGGTAAGCTAGCAGAGGGATAAATAAGATTTATGTTCCCATTAATAGAGATACAAAGATACCTTTTCAGTACTTTAAATGGTTGTAGTTAAAATCAAGAGGGGAGCTTCTGAGTTGGTGAACATGTAGAGGTCCAGGGAGCATGGAGTGCCTGTAGAGGACATGGGAGCGCTATGCCCTTTCCCCATCTTGCCCTGCACATTTCTTCCATCTGGCTTTTCCTGAGTCATATCCTTTTATAATAAACCACTGATTTAGTAGGGGGGTGAGAAAGAGTAAGGGGTAGTCATTAATAATCCTGGATGATAATCAACATTTTCTTTAGAAATCCTTTAAATAGAACAGTATACTCAGTAGAAAATATCTTAGGGGAAAAGATTGAATAGCATGTGTCTGTTAGTAATCCTTTAGCTTTTTTCAAAATGATTTTTCAGAAGATTTTTTCCAAAGAGCATATCTGGATGTTTGAAACATGAAGGTCACTAGTACTCTTCATACATAATTTATATTTAAAATTGTTACCTTTGAAATTGTGCCATATTTCTTTTGTCTCTCCACCCCCATCCTCTTATTAAATGGTATTGACTTAGCTTTTCCTATACCAAACCAAAAGACATGTATAGCAAACCATCATGTATTACTGAGTTCCTGCTATGTGGCAGGCACCCTTTTGAGCTTACAAATAGGGAAGATGTTAATAGAATAGATGAAACTTATATGAAAACTTTACAAATATTTTTGAAACAAATTTTATCATGCCCATTTTACAGATAGGGCAGCTGGAGAGATTACAGAGTATGTCCAAGTTCTTGTAACAGGCAAGTAGTAGAAATAGAAACATTTGACTTGAATGTCTGTGCCTGTTCCACATATGACTGTACAAGCTATATTTGTGAATCTTTAGAAATCTTTGAAAATATTGCTTTAATTAATTTTTTCATTCTGCTACATTTTATCTCAGAAAATATCATCTCCACCAAATTGTTGTAGTTAATAAATGGAAACAATTCTCAAGATGACAACTGTGTGCTTTTCTTAGGATAATAAACTTCAGCTGCTGCTGTTTTTGCCTTGGCTTGTAATTTTATTAACTATATAATATTGTTACTGTAGTATATTTTAGAACACACTTTAGCATCTATTTTTAAACATACATAAAAATTTTGGTGAAGGAAATGCAATGGCTCTAGTTAAAACCCAAACTAAAAATTGCATGTTGCCAAGTTTAAAGTAGTACTACAGAATAGACCCCAGAAAACAGCTATAGCCACAGGTCAGTTTTTATATGTTAATATAAGTAGAGTTTGCCCTTTTTTCCTGCTAGCATACCATAATATTGTGAAGAGTAATTCTTCACTGCAGGGGGTAAGGGAGTTGATGGGCAAAGGAACACCGAAACGATAGAATATCATGAAATAGGACTGTGGCAGATAATTCATATGCCTAAAGTGGTGTCGTATTAGTAGTAGTTGGCATCAGTCAACACTTCCTGAACACTTAACTATATGCCAATTACATTTAAGACTCCCAACAACCTTTAAAGTAGGTACCGTTATTATTTTAAAGAAGGCAAAGCAAGTGTAGAGAGATTGAGGAACCTGGCCAAAGTTATATAGCCAGCCAGTCAGTGGTGCCAAGATTCAAACCTAAGCAATTTAAATTTAGAATTCATGTTCCTTTACTACCGTGCTGTAGTACGTCAGCATTGGGCCATTGGTGATGCTGGAAAGTTATACAAGGCCTGAGAAATAGGTCATGTGCTATCCATATTTCCTGTCAGCATAAATTTCACTTAAATAAAGTTTTGTTGTTGTTAAACAGTTCATGCACTATAAAAATTCAAGATTAAAATTTACTATAACCTGATTAGAGAATGCCAGCTGAGGTGATATATTTGGATCTAACACTGTACCTTTATTTTCATGTACTTATCTCTGAAAACTATTTTCCAAATATGTTTCAATTTAATAGCCCATTGTAGGGACCACAATTAAAATAGTTTATATATTTTCCCATAGAAAATGTATATTATCATTCCTTTTTTTTTCTCTTCTCAATCCTTTTTTAAAATAGATACTTTCACCCAGCTGGCATGGCTTAGTGGTTGAGCATTAACCTGTGAACCAGGAGGCAAGGTTAGATTCCTGATCTGGGCACATGCCCAGGTTGTGGGCTTGATTCCCAGTAGGGGAGCATGCAGGAGGCAGCCAATCAATGACTCTCATCATTGATGTTTCTTCCTCTCTCCCTCTCCCTTCCTCTTTTTAAAATCAATTAAAAAAAAAAAAAAGTACTTTCTTCTACTACTTGGTTGTTTTATTGTGTGGTGGTTCTTAACCACATAGTGATTTGTTCCATTTCCTTGCATTTTCAGTAACTTGGATTTGTTTTTGAGACCTTCTTGGGAATAACAAATTGTGCATTTGTGCATATTTCTTTTTGTTAGCTAGAGTACAAATAATTTGTATAGTATTCTCTTTAAATACAGTATTAGTACATAGCAATATAATGGAAAGAACATTATACATACATATATATCTATGTATGTACACATACATACAAGTCATATATAAGACTTGTATGTCTTATATATAGGGTACCATTATATATGACATACATATACATCTTAATAATGTATTAAGGGCAAAATAATGGGTACCATTTGGTTAGCATCTGTTATATGCTGGACTTTGGGGCACTGTGTTCTTTATTTGGTTTAAGTCTTATCACAGTGTTGGAAGGCAAATATCTACCCATTTACTCAGAGATATGAAGAAACCTAGTTAAACATTTTAAAGACTTCTTTTTACTCGAGCTCATGAGAGAAAGTATAAAACATTTTATTGCTTTTATAGCATGCTGTTGATGCAACAAAAGTGCACACAGACTTTCCTATGTTACTTGTATCCTAGTGAAAATTATGCAGGACCCTATACCGGCTAGAGAACAAACGTAAATGCAGTGTTTTATATAAGTAGGACTTGGGACAGTTTGGCTGGTTTCCTTATAGTCCTCCTTCCTTCACCTGTCAGATAGAGGGAATAATAATTTTCTTATAGAATAATGAGAATTAAATATTATACTAAATGAAATTATTCTGTGATAGAAATAGATCTATATATCTTAGAATTTGCTTTTCTATAATATGAAAAAGCATATGTATGATAGATCTATAGTTAGTTAGTGTCTGGCAGTTGTAATTACACAGTGAATTCTCTTAACCAACCTACTTCCTCCTTATATAAACACTGCAAATTATGTTTGCTCTCCAGCAGGTATGGGTTTCTGTGTAATTTTCACTAGGATACAACCAGCATAGACAACTCTTGGTGCACATTTTGTTTCATGAGAAGCATGCTACAGCATTCAGTAAAATGTTTTGTACTTAGTCTCCTGGGCTCAAGTTGAAAGTCTTTAATATTTTTATGTTAACCTAATCTCAAGAAATAAAGAATAGCAGTTTTCCATTTTCTTCTGTTTCTCCTAATTATACATATTTTTGTGTTTTATAATATTGTTATGTTCTGTCTTCTGACATTTATAAGGTACATTTCCCTTCCTTTCACTGTACTTTTATTTCATTTCTCCCCCCTACCAAAAAAAAATTATAAGTTTGGAATCCAGTTAGGAATTTTTTTAGAAATATCATATTTGGAGAGATTTTACCATTTTATGAATTAAGACTTTTGAGTGTAATAGCAGCACTTAGAAGATCTTGCTGTGTTTCTCTTTTCGTTAATCAAGACTAATTCCTATACCTTTCCAACTCTATCCAAATGGATTTTTTCCTAGTCATGTAAGCAGTTACATTATAACACTTACTATGTGAGAAAATCAATGGGTACAAGACCGTTCATAGATGTAGACAGGAAAAGAAAAATTTATAATAATGTTTTTATTATTTTAAAGTATTTTTTCTGAGTCTTGTTTTGATATTGTATAGAATAGTTTGTATGAAATACATCTCACATCATAGAATTTACTTCAGGCCAAATCTGAGATAGAGACAGAAGAGGAAAAAAAAAAAGACCAAGAGAGAGAATATAGAGAATATCAACCATTTGTCTCCTTTCCTATGTTCAGAGGTAAACATCTTAGTTTTCTAGAGCTCTTGAAATTAGTTAGTACTTTTAAAAGCTTTTAAATGTTCCTAGAATACATTGTTGAAGTCATACCTGGTTAAAGCTTTCTGATTAAGTATGATTAAGTCATTATGTTTCTACAGTTACACATTTCAGGATTATAATGTATGATGGGGCATTATTTTAAATCTATTATTAAGTGAAATTTGTTTGGGTGGCCAAATGAATGTTTTAATGTGACTTGGTATTACTTAGACATTGTGGCTATATAGCTTAAAGACCACCAGATTAGACTGGGAAATTCTGTCAGCTTCAGAATCTTGAAAAACTGAAACAAAAGAAAAAGCAATGGCTATTAAGCATTCTTAGCCATATGCAGGGGAAGGTTATGTGAGTGTGGCCTCTAATAACAACTTTCTTTACTGTCTATCACTTAGAGAAATTTTTCCTATGAAATACTTAATAGTTTTACATTGGCTGTTTTATAGTTATTTCAATGCTCTGTTGACATCAAGGGTTAGTGATTGTTGTATTGGTAGTTCCTGACAAATAGAAATTATTTTATATGCTAAGCCATTTCTGACAGAAGATATAAAGTTTTGACAAACACGTATGGCACAGCAAGTGTCCAATTTTTAAGAGCAAAATAAATGCAAACCACCATTATGGTGAACACAAACAGCCTGAAAGCGAGTTATCAGTAAGCAAATAATTGTTGAACTGTTATGAATGGAATAGGATGTTGAAATAGGGCATGATTGGCTGATGTTACATATGTCCTTGATTACCTTCCTTGTGCTTTTATCCTAATAAGTGACATTCTTTGTATTCCCTTGGATGGCTAGACAGTCTGACACTGAAGAAGAATAAATATTGCATGTGGTACACATTAAGCTGTCATCCAAGACAGCATTTATAAAAAGTAACTGGAGAAATTCATAAGAAATTCTGCACTGCTACAGTTTCCTGGCTCTAGTCATAATTGTCAAAGTTCTTGACACATTCAGGTCTTCAGAAATGATTTAGGTTTAAAGTGGCTTGGTGTATGAATAATTATTATGGATTTGTGTTTTCGTATTGCCTTAGGATGTTAATGTTAGTTACCAAAATGTTATATTTTATGATAATTTTTATTTTAAGAAATGTCTCTACATTGGTAATAGTGACATATCTATGGTCTTTCATAAAAGGATTTTAGATAATTCATGTATTTAGAAGGAAGAATGGGAGTTATTAAGTGCTTAGTTTATCTTTAATCTGCTGGAAAATATTGCCTGCTTGTGTTTAGTGCTAGCAAACAACTTTCAATATAAGTATTATTTTTCTTCTCCAACTGCACTGGAAAGCCATCAAATGGTGGCCCAAATGAATACCATTTTAAAACTATTCCCAAAAATACCCAGAGCACTACTTGATGTTTTATTTTAAAATATTATATGCTTTTATTCACATACTTTTGTAACTTTAATATTGTTCTTTGAGACAGGGTAGTGTTTTATTTGTCCCAGTACTCTTATCTCTTAAAATTTAATTTTGGAGGAAGATGGATAGAAGACATAATATTGTATTAAAATAAACATACCTTTAGAAGGAGGTAAATTATGAGTGCAAATTTGCTAAATTTTTTTAAGCCCCTCTTTCACTAAATTGAAACACTCCTTTTTATCTTAGCTATATTATATGCCACATAATAACTGAAGGGTGCTAAAAAAAACCCCAAAAAACCCCCCAAACATTTTCTTTTTTATATTTCTGTAACTTGACACAAGTATTCTAAGCCATTTCAAAGTAAGTAATTAGTATTCTCATTCTATAATCTAATCAAGAATATAACATTCTATAAGCTGATTACTAGGAAAATGTGATTAAATATCATAATGATTTAGGATCCAATACAAATATGGAAATAAAGTACAGTGTTGAGTTCTAAATTATGAGCCCTGTTTTGGGAGGACAAGAGGTCAGTCAGGTTTTCTATGACTATATTTTATATTTAGTTTTTAAACTATGTTAATTTGGGAGTGTGTTTTTAGGAAACTCTTACTTTGAAATCCAAACCATCCATTTGGATTGAAGAAACTTTTCTCCAGGTATAACACTGCTCAAATGTTGCCTATAGCTTTTAACTCTCTAGGCCACTACAGAGCACAAAATATTTGCCCAACTGGTAAATTGAACTGTAAGTCCCTCTGTGGGAAATTGTTTTGCTGTGCTCCAAACAGCAGTTATCTTAGTAATTGTACCTGAATTCTTTGTGGCTAATAGAGCATAGACGTCCATTTCACAAGCAAAAATTATTTCTCTTAAATACCTTTAATTATAAATCTGCCAAATAAAATGTGAATCAATAGACTATAGTGGGGCATTAAACCACATCATTTTTAATTGTAAGTACTGAAAAGTGAAATTCTTTTTTCCTTTTAGTGTAAAACTGTACACATCCGACATTTCACATTCTAAACTGGAGCTCCCAACAAGGAGCTTATCAGAGCAAATTGTCTAGTCCATCCCCTTCCTCACTCAAAACCTAATGACCCTTTATCATCATGGTTTAGATTGCTGGACACAGATGTGAGAAAATACAAGTAATCTACAGGTAACTACAGTAGCTGCACTGATGTTCTCAGAGAACTGACTGCTGGGAAGATAAAGAGTTTCCCACAGAGTCTGTGACTTTCTGGCAGCAAAGCACATCATGAGCTCATACATGAAGTTTTATTTGCTGAAGATTCACAATAAAATGCATTAGAACATTCAGCGGGGACTCTTTTTAGATGAGGGCAGAAATTCTGGAGGGTTATTAGTTGAGGCACCAGTGCATAGCATCACACAAATTTTTTTAAAGTTCAACAATATTAATTCTTTCTATGGGCATCAAAGATTATGGCTGTGGTGCAGCATTAATTTTGAATTTCTTGATATTTATATAATCTGCAGATTCTCATCTTTTTTTCTTCACAAAAGGCTGAACTCATGGTGAAAAGTAGTTTTTAATATGAAAGAGGAACAGTAATTTCTCAAACTTCAATACTAAATTATATTTCAAAGGATTGTTTATGGCCAGGTGCTCTGCTTTTGTTAGCTGCTTAGATTGTGATCAGTGAGGTAAACTCATTTATTTATTTGCATGCAATTGAGTAATTTATCATGAAAAGGATCATCATGGGGTTTTTTCGATAAAGGCACTACACCTGTAGCTTACTAATTGTTAGTTTGACTATTATTTGCAGTGATTATAGTTTCATAAAGCTTTAGAAAACTACAATGCAAAAAATATTTGCTTAATCTTTTTTATGTTTGAAATGTTTTGTTTTTAGTCATTGAATATGGTTTAAGTTACTAGATTGGGGTGAATCAATATGAATTAGACTGCCTGAACATCAGGTGTGTATCTCTTCAAAAATCATTTGCTCATTATATTTTTCTGAAAGCTAATTGATATTGTTTCTGTAAAAACTATAACTACTGCATTAGGAATATTCATATTACCTTCATAGGTCAAAATGAATTATAATCCTCAAATCCTTTTTAGAAATTACCATTTTAGTAGCTAAAAGATAAAGATTTTCAACAACCAGTATTGGTTTAGCAATTGACAACCAACAGGAAGGTATTTCATTTATTTTTACTTAGTTATAAGGGTTATATACCTAGCTTAACTGTTATTCTTTATGGAAAATATTAAAATGTTCAGAAAATTAGAGAAGACACTAGCTAAGTCTTTTTTGCTAGAATATTAAGTTTCAAGTATAAATGACTAATGAACAAACTACATTTTATTTCAGAAAAGACAAATTATCTGTAAGTACTGCTCATCATTAGAACTATTCTTCTGATAGCAGTTAGCATCTCTCTTCTTGGAGATTTTTATCAGTGAAGATTTTTAGTTTACATTAATATATTTGAAATATTTGTAGTTGCATGGCATAGATTAATCTAAAAAATAAGAGCATCGAAGAGTTGTTTGAGGCTGTATTATGCATTAATTCTGTTTTTAGTTTGCTATAAGATCTAAAGAAAAAAACCGTACTTGTTTCCATTTAGCAGCAAATAGGAAACACAGAACTCAAAATTCTACAAAGCACATTTTCTTACCCTCTCCATGTTTAAAAGGAAAGAAACCAGAGGAGCATGTGCAGTGTAAGATTGTTTTGCATTTTTGTTTTTACATCACCAGATTAAATATAATGAAACCCATCTGCAAATTGTAGGAACTCCTAGTTGGTTTTTGTCAAGGACTCTAGTCTGTTTTTTCCCCCTTCTTTTTCTTCTAGTTTTTTTTTTAATTTCAACAAGATATACAGAAAATTAAAAACCTTGTCTGTTATAAAGTTTTGTTTGAGCTTTTTAAACTGAGTGATTAGCAGAAATAATGACCCTGTCAGCCTTAATCACATTAAAATGTGGTTAACATCATTTAATTTTTTCCACTTAATATGCAAAAATTTCCAGTAGATTTGCAGTGAAGGCCATTGAAATTCCATTAGAACAAGAATAAAAATTTCAGGCATCATTTATTCAGAGAAGGAATAAAGGTCTCGATTGAGAACTGCTGAATCCTTCTATTAGAGACACTATGAATCATTACATTGAATGTACCTTACGTTTCGATAGACCTGTGCCTGGCTTTTCAAATGGTTGAAAGTCCTGTTTCATCATTTTTATAAGGGGAAATAAGCTAGAATTGCATAATTTTATAAGCATCTAAAAGATTACTGAACATTTTATTTTGTACTACTCTTACCTGCTTAAATTTTAAGTAGAAAGTTGTTCGTTTTTGCCCAAAAATCAAGAAAATGAATTATTTTAACATGGAACAAACTTCATGGCCACCCCACAAAATGTACAGGTTGTGTTTAAAATAGTTATGTTGTTATGTGCCTAGTAAGAAATTTAGAATTAAGAACCAAATGACAGGCCCTGGCTGGGTATTTAGTTGGTTAACACTTCCTCCTGATACTCCACAGTTGCAGGTTCGATCCTCCATCAAGGCAGATACAAGAAGCAACCAGTGAATGCATAAAGAAGTGGGACAGCAAATTGATCTTTCTCTCCCCTTCTCTCTCTCTCTCTAGTCAATAAATAAAAATTTTTAAAAAAGAACCAAGTGACACTAACTCTTTCCCAAAATTCATAGCTTATCATTTGTCAAGCTTCTTCTGGTATGTTATGCTTCATTAACTGTGAATTACAACTGAAGAACATTCTATGATTTCTAGTATTGTTTATTCTTTTATGATCTTTTTAAATATTTATTTGTTGTGATATGTTTAGAGAATAAAAAAGTAGGAAAAGCTTAATTTTGTTTTAAGCAATTAAGAAATTCCTACCATTTATTCTTTCCTTGGCATGTTTGTATTTGCCAGTATCCTGTGAAACTTACATTGTGTAGAATATTTCTCCCCCATTAAAAAAAAAAAAAGACTGTTACTGTATATACCTGATAAGCAGAAATGGGTTTCTGGAACCATTCCTAACTCTCGGGTAATTAAGTAATTATACAGTGTGTGTGTGTTTTTTAATTTGTATTTTGTTCCCAAACCATTTGAACCCATTATATAATTACACTGTGTATACTTTGCAGTAAAAATACCATTGGAAAATTTATCGGGCAAAGTGTTCCATGCATGTGCTACTCACAATGAATAAATTTCTTTATCCTTGCATGTTTCTATGTCTGCAGAAATCTAAGAACATTTAATTATCTGCTTCTCCTGTTTACCACACCCCTCTCACCACCACTCCTCCATGGTTAGCTCCTGTGACCTCCTTAGAAGCACCTTCCCTGACTACCCTGTCTGGAATAATCCCCTGACTCCCTTTTGTTCACAGCATCATGTGTATTTGCTTCAGAGCACTTACCACAAACTATATAATCTCACCTAGTTATCTGTCTTTCTGTCTCATAAGAATTTAAATTCCATGAGAATAGGATCATGCCTGTCCTGTTCATTTTATATCTCTCATTCTTGTCACTGGACTCAGTAAATATTGTTGATTGATTGAATGACTGGCTGGATGAAATCAATTGAATTCATTTATGGACACTGAAATTTGAATTTCATGCTCACAAAACAGTCTTCCTTTTTTAAATTTAATTTTTAAAATTTATTGATTTCGGGGTTGTGGAGAAAGAAACATCGATTTGTTGTTCCACTTATGTATGCATTCATTGGTTGCTTCTTGTATGTGTCCCGATCAGGGATTGAACCCAAAACCTTGGAGTATTAAGGACGATGCTCTAACCAATTGAGCTACCCAGCCAGGGCTTCCTTTTTTTTTTGAGAAGTCATTTTAAAATATAAAAACCTGCCAAATTAGAAGTTTCTCATAGTGGAAGCTTTGCTCAGAATGGTGACACAGCCTTTATTTGGGACATTGTGTAGAAAGCATGTCTCCTTAGAAAGATCCCGTAACACTCAAACTAACCCACACATTTGTCTACCAACTTCCTGAAAATCAAAGTGATTCGTTTTTTGTTTTTTTTTTAACGTAAAATCCATTCTCATTGTGTGGGCCATACAAAAATGTGCAGTGATTTACTGACCCCAGATCTATGCACTTAACCAAGACAACCTAATTGTGCATGTGGCTATATGTTCCCATTCATCCACTGCAGTGATTCCTTCTCTCTCCTACATCATCAGTTTTCCTTTCCTAGTAGATGCTTCCCATCAGCATATAAGCATGGTCTTATTTCCCCCGGCTTTAAAACAACATATTTTGACTGACCCTTCTTGTCTTTTATACTACAGCCCATTCTCTACTTTTGCTTTGAAAGAGTTATAGAAGTATTACATGAAATTACATATGTAAGATGCCTGTCAATTTCTTCTTTCCTTTTAAAAGAAATGTGGTTGTATAGTAGTCTTCTTATTACTTTGTTTGCAGATTTCCCTTATTTAAAGGAAAACTAGTATGGAAAATAGATCCTGAGTAATATTTTTTCTCAAAACAATATTACCCCCATGGGGAGGAGGAGAGGAAGGGGTCTAAAATAGATGAAAGAACACTCCATTCTGTGTACCTATTTCTATTTTTCTGTCTCTCCCCTTTCAGAATAAGCTGTGCTTAGAAACTTGATGACATTCTCTTCTGCTTGGCGTTTGGGTGACAGGTATATTAGACTTTCACTTGTAATCTCGTCTCTCTACCAATTTTCTCTCTGTCTGCCATAGCTCTTCCCTAGACTTAATGCCTTCAACTTTAACCTATACCCTAGCGGTTCTGAAACTTCAGCGTGCATCCAAATCATCTGGAGGGTTTCTTAAAACACAGGTTGCTGCCCACCCCCCAATCTCTGATTCAATAGGTCTGGGATGGGGTCTGAGAATTGTCATGTCCAGCAAGTTTCTAGGTGCTGCTGGTACATGGATGTTACTTTGAGAAGCACTGCTCCTTGCTAATAATTTGAAAATCTACAGCCTTAGTTTCACCTCTTAGCTCTTTTCAAGTTTCTTTATTCCTGACTGTCAACAGAAGATTCCATTTGGTTATTCCATTATCATTATGAAGCTTAATATGTATAAAACTAAACTTAATTTCCCTATAGTACATCCATGGTGGAATCTACTTTCAAATTTTTCTGTCTTTGTTAGTAGTACTAGCACTCTCTGAATCTTTTAGGTTTAAGTTCTTCAAATCCTTTTAACAATCTTCTTTCACATACCATAGTCACTAAATCACTAAATTCCACCTTTTTTCTTCTAAATCTGGCCCTTCCTCATCCCTTCCCCTGCAGTTCCACTGCTGATCAGCCAAGACTAGAACTTCATCACTTCATTTGTGAGTGAGGTGGCCGTCTCCTAGCTTGTCATCCTGGACTCTGCAGCTTCTTTTCATCTGCAGGGCATTCTAATGTGCTTTAAACATGTTCGCTCTGCCATTTCCTCAGCCCACAGTCCTTCATTGCAACACAGAGTATCTTCACAACTTGGATAGGCAAAGATCTCTTGAATGAGAAACAAAAAGCACTAACCATAAAAGAAAAAATTGGGCTTCATTATAATGAATAACTTCTGTTCATCAGAAAACACCATTAAGAAAGTGAATAGACTTTTCAAGTGAATTTATTTAAAACAGTAGATAAATGTAGCAGGCAGTGTATCGGTGGTGGAGAAAACCTTTGTGAACTGGGAGTGGGAGCAAAGGAATAACTGTTTCATTAGGTTTGTCTCTCCCAATATAGCCAGGGAGTGGGTTGTGAGAAGCTGCTTCTTATACCCAGTGCCAAGTAAAAAGTGTTTCCTGGACTACTTTGAGTATTATTGGCTTAGAAATTATAGCAAAGTCAACTATAGTTCCTAGTGGTTTATCTCAAATCTGTTTCATATGTGATATTTACAACCCTAAATAATTTTTGTCCTTCTTAGAAATTGCGGGAATATCATTCAACAAGATTTTTTTTTTTTTTTTTAATATATCTTTATTGATTTCAGAGAGGAAAGAAGAGGGAGAGAGAGAGATAGAAACATCAATGATGAGAGAGTCATTGATTGAGCCCGCAACCCGGGCATGTGCCCTGACCGGGAATCAAACCCCAATTGCCTGGATCCCAGGTCGATGCTCAACCGCTGAGCCACGCCTGGCCGGGCAACAAGATTTTAATGAGTAGCAAAACTTGCCATTTTTCTATACCAGCAGACAGGACAGTTTAAGGAGGAAAATAAAGAAAAATGCCTTTGTAGTGGTTAGTACTTAGACCTGCCTTCTCAGAATAAATCTGATTAATAGCTGGATTACAGATAAACACAATTCTATTTAAGAAATTGTGGCCTGAACATTGAACCTTAAAAAAGACAAATAATAGCTAATCTACAGGGTGTGGCAAAAGTAGCTTTATAGTTGTGCATGTGGAAAATAATAACAATAAATGATGAATAATAATACAAGAATAAACTGTTTCATGTTCTCACAACTGTAAACCTACTTTTGTCTACTCTGTACATACGTTGAGCACTTACAACAACCCTCTGAAGTAGATGGCTGTTATTATCTTTACTTATAGATGAGAAAACTGAGACTTGAGAAAGGTTCCATGACATGTCTAGGATCCCTGCTCTGTCTGGCCCCAGTTCTCTGTAACCATATTCTGTACTGCCTTCCTTTGCAAAGGTATTGCCTGTGAGTCCTTTAATTATAGGATTCCTTTTATTAAAATGAATTAAGTTCTGTATTTTAGAAGTTGATTTTGTATACAATGTCTTTTCAGTAAAATGGTGGACTCTGGCTTATTATTGCTTGGTAGGACAAACTACAAGCTATGAAAGCAACTACAAATTGTTTTTGGGTAGATGTGATTCTACTTCCACGTTTCCCAGTTATTCTTTTTCTTGTGTAAAAAATATTCCATTAAGCCCGGCCAGCATGGCTTAGCAATTGAGAATCTACCTATGATCCAGGAGATCGAAGTTCAATTCCTGGTCAGGGCACATGCCTGGGTTGTGGGCTTGATCCCCAGTGGGGTATGCAGGAGGCAGCCAATCAATGACTCTCTCCTCCTTGATGTTTCTCTCTCTCTCCTTCTTCCTTCCTCTCTCTGAAATCAATAAAGATATATTTTAAAAATAAAAAAATAAAGATATATTTTTTAAACACACACACATATATATATTCCATTAAGCCAGTTTGTATTTTAAGACTATGCACACCCAATTTTGTTAACATTTCTATAATGGAGAATAAGTTCTTTTACAAGCAGCTGGAAGTTTTGCCAAGATTGCATACCACACAGTAGGGAAAAGACACTTCACTTCTCTAACATGGTTCCAGGTAGCACTGCTGAAAATGTGTTAATAAGAATAGTTGCATGTTCCTATATGCAACTATTGAAGTTTGCGTAAGAGCTTTTCTCTTTTAGTACTGCTTGTTTCTTCCCTACCCCCAAATCCCTTTTCTCCAAAGACACAGAAACAGTGACTTGCCCTTTTCATAATGACTGACTGCCTTGGGTTTGTATCCTTTTGTGTCTGCTTCTTTATGAACCTATATGGTAAATAGAGAATTTGGATAAACAATCATGAGGGAATGGGCCCCTTTTGTTGGAATATGGAAGCACCCTTCAGAGGCTGAATTAGGAACAACTTCAGGAAGAAGGATCTGTTTGGTAAAGGGGGTCTCTGCAAATAAACTCTGATGTGCATACCCATTTTTATCTTTCCCTTGGGGGTTTCTTACTTTTTTACTGGCACCACAGAATATCCGCTGTATCTTGAAGAAAGTTCTTTCCTGTTCTGCTTTTCCTATTTTAACTAAGTTAACTTGAGAAAATGTTATAATTATATAACTGGGGGGGAAAATCATTAATTGTATTGGTTTCTTTTTCTAAAATCCCTGGTTTTAATGAGATCAAAATCTTCCTTAATTGAGATAGTGCACCCCTCTCCTCATTATGGCTGTGGCTCATTACTTCCTGTCATATCTTAAGCTCTTTTATAATTGTGTATGTTTTCCTCCCCTCCCTACACCCCTTTTTTCAAAGTTGCATTCCCAAGATATAGCGTAATGCTTATTAGTACACATAATGTATAGAGTCGGTTAGGCAAGACTTCCCAGAAATACAGACCTGATTTTTATTTTTTATTTTTTTAAAAAATATATCTTTTTATTGATTTCAGAGAGAGGAAAGGAGAGGGAGAGAGAGAGATAGAAACATCAATGATGAGAGAGTCATTGATCGAGTCCACAACCCGGGCATGTGCCCTGACCGGGAATTGAACCCCAATTGCCTGGATCCTAAGTCGACACTCAACCGCTGAGCCACGCCCGGCCAGGCAGACCTGATTTTTTAAAAAAGCTCTCATTCTCTACTTGCAGGCAGTCTAACAGTACTTTTAACTCTTCAGTAATTATTGAGAATGAATGACCCCACTCACTGATAGGAGACAGCTAAGATTGGGGGCTAATGTTTGAAGGCCTCCTGTGTTCTAGGCACTTTAATACTATATTTAAGTGTGAGGATAGGTATTATTTGTATTACAGGTGATTAAACTAAGGTTCAGGAAGCTTAAATGGTTTTCCTAGGATCTTATAGTTACTATGCAATTTAGCTGGAATTTGAATTGATATTTGCCTTGCTCCAATTCTCTGCTTTTCCTATTGATCGCTACTCTCTCTGCAGGAAGGTGAGACATAGGATCATAATGTGTGGAATATTTGTTTTTATCTTTAAATTCTCAGTTTAGCTTTGGGTTTTTATTTTTTAGATAATTAACATACATAAAATTCATACAGCAGATTTCATTCAATATCATTTTGTTACGTTAATGAGATGCCGTTAGGAACTTAACTCTTGTTTATATCAGTTAACTTCTGGTAAAATTGGTTTTGTTATATAGCATTTCACCACAGTTCCAAGAACCTATTGACAACATTAGGTGAGGACTTTATACAATTTCAGTGGGTTTCAGTATATTCATAATGTTGTGCCAGCATCACCACTAATTCCAGAATATACTCATCACCCCAAAAAGAAACCCTGTCCCCATTGATAGTCACTCCCTGTTGCCTTCTCCACCTAGCCCCTGGCAACCACTAACCTACTTACTGTCTCTTTGGATTTGTCTATTGAGGATATTTCATATAAGTTGAATCATAATTTAAGTGACTTTTTGTGTCTGGCTTCATTTACTTAGTATAACATTTTCAAGGTTCACCCATATTGTAGCATGTATCAATACAGTTGACCAATGTGAGGTTTAGGGTTGCTGACCCCCATGCAGCGAAAATCTGCATATAACTTTTGACTCCCTAAAACTTAATAGCTAATAGCCTACTGTTGAACAAAAGCCTTACCAGTAACATAAAGTTAATTAATACATATTTTATATGCTATATGTATTACATACTGTATTCTTATAATAAAGGGAGCTAGAGAAAAGAAAATGTTATTAAAATCATAAGGAAGAGAAAATACATTTACAGTGTTTTGTTTTTTTTTAAAAAAAAAAATCTTTGTGTTAGTCAACCCACACAGTTCAAACCCAGTTCAGGAGTCACCTATACTTCATTTCTTTTTATGGCTGAATTACATTCCATTGTATGGATATACCACTTACTATTTTTTATCTTTTTCATTATAATCATCCTAATGGGTATGGAATGGTATCTCACTGTGATTTTGATTTACATTTCTCTGATGATTAGTGATATTGAACATCTTTTCATATGCTTGTTGGCCATTTGTGTATCCTCCTGGGAGAAATATGTGTTCAAGTCCTTTGCCCATTTTAAATTGTTTTTTTTATTATTGAGTTGTAAATTGTAATTATTATTGAGTTTTTAAATATATTCTGGCTTCTAGGCCTTTATCAGATAAAGATTTCCAAATATTTTTTCACATTCTGTGGATTGTCATTTCACTTTTTTGATAGTGTCTTTGGTGCACAAAATTTTTAATTTTGTTAGAGTCTAATTTACTTTCTCTTTGGTTGTTTGTGCTTCAGGTGTCATGTCTAAGAAACTTACCCAATCCAAGGTCATAAAGATGTTCACTTCTAAGAGTTTTGTAGTTTTAACTCTTACATTTAGGTCTTTGGTCCACTTTAATTTTTGTGACTCTAACATCAACTCAATAACAAAACCAAATAACCCAATTTTAAAAATGGGTAGAGGACTTGAATAGACTTTTCTCCAAAGAAGATATACAAGTGGCCAACAAGCATATGAAAAGATGCTCAACATCACTAATTATTAGAGAAATACAAATCAAAACCATGAGATCTGAATCATTTCACAGCCGCTATAAAAAAGGAAATAAGTGTTGGCAAAGATGTGGAGAAATTGGAACACTGATACAGTGTTGGTGGGAATGAAAAATGGAGTAACCACTATGAGAAACAGTATGGAGGTCTCTTTTAAAATTAAAAGTATAATTACCGCCTGCCCAGTGTGGCTCAAGTGGTTAGGCATCGACCCATGCACTGAAAGGCTGCCTGTTTGATTCCTGGTCAGGGCACATGTCCGGGCTCTAGTCTCGATCCCTGGTAGGGGGCGTGCAGGAGACAGCCAGTCCATGTTTCACTCTCACATCAATGTTTCTCCCCCTCCCCCTAAAAATCAATTAAAAATCTTTAAAAAAAAAAAAAAAAAAAGGAATGAAGCAGCTCTGGTTGAAATGCAAGAGTGGAGGGTGCAGAACCTCCCTGTTTCTTCCTCCCTTGCTCTCTGTCCTTTCTCCTCCCAGCACCTTGGAAGCATCTTTAGGGAACCCAGAACAGTTTGAAAACTACTCAGTAGTTTGCAGATGAATAAATTAAAGCTAAGGGGCCTTAAATACTGCCTTGTGGTCACTCAGCTAGTTATTAGCTAAAGCTTTTCCACCTTCTTACTCATTCAGAAAATGTTTGAGCGTCCACTATATGCCAGGTGCTGTGCTAGGAGAGTTCTGTAGATACTATCAGGGAACAATGACAAGTTTCTGACCTCAAGAAGTTTTTAGTTTTAGTGTGTAGTAGAAGGAGATAAACAAGAAAATGGGTAATTTATAGTATAGGGTACAGTGTAGTAAAAGCATCTATCCATATGGAAGCTCAGGGAAAGCTCTGCAGGAACTGGTTTCTTAAAGAATAAATTGGAGTTAAACCATTGTTAAGAGGAGCTGCAGTCATATACTTAAATGAGGATTATCAGAATGCTTTCAGCTACAAATAAAGACAATCCCAGTATGTAATAAGATGCAGGTTAGTTTGTCAAGAAAAAGGTTTTTTCTCATCTTTCCCCACTTCCACTCTTTAGGTCACAAAATGCTGGAATTCCAGGGGTAAGATCCAGACAGAGTGGACAGCAGAGACTCTTTCCTCTTTTTAAGAGCCAAAGGGAACCTTTTGGATTCTTTTCCTAGGCTTTTCCTTTTGCCCCGTTGACCAGAACTGGTTCCTGTGCCTACCCTCAAACCAGTTGCCAGCTGGAGAATGGGGTTACTATGATTTACTCAAACTCAGTAAGATTCACCCTGATGTTTCCCTCTTGTTTATTCATGGCAAAACATTTTTATAAGGGGGCCTTTTTATTGAATGTAGAAACTACTTCCATACAGTTGTTACATGTTACATAGATTAATTGCATGTATCATCTTTGCTTATCTTTCTTTAAAGTATAGTAAGAGTTAAAGAATTCCCAGAGTCATGGTGAGCCCAAGGTGTTGGGATAAATATATTCCAGTTTTTCTAATTTGCTTTTAAGGTTGTCTGCTTGTCATAACACCTATCATTTCAATTTCCTCATAACCTTCCAGTTGCCATTAGTCAGAAAGCTTGTTAATCCTTGAAACGGAAAGCCTGCAACCAAGTGTGTATTTGCTGCAAAAGGAATGTGCATTTCTCCAGAATTTTTCTTTTATATATACACAAACATATACATATATATGTATTTATGTATGTATACAAATGCCATTTTATTACAGTAA
The DNA here is from genome assembly GCF_054644295.1 of Miniopterus natalensis. Taxonomy (NCBI): domain Eukaryota; kingdom Metazoa; phylum Chordata; class Mammalia; order Chiroptera; family Miniopteridae; genus Miniopterus; species Miniopterus natalensis. The sequence goes on from NC_142088.1 coordinate 39,873,099, forward strand.
CTACAAAATGAATGGGGTTTTCCAGACAGTGGTTCTGTGAGGCCCTTATAACAATTTGTGGTAATCTCCTTTTTACTTGTTACGAATTCAGATTTCACAAAAGTCCTCTCTGCTGGAATCACTTCTTATCATTTGAATCTAGGCTCCAAAGCTAACTTACTACAGAGGTTTTTCTAGGTATAGAGGCTTATTAGAATGTGAGAGAGATAATTATGTCTTATAAAGTAAGGAACTGTCTAAATTAATTATTTTTACTGTGAATCTAAAACTTCTTTGACATTGCAGGGGATTCAGAGCAAACATTTTTCTTGCACTTCCAGAAATTCTAGTGACTTTTTCCTCTTCTGGTTTTTGAACCTGGGAGATGTAAACAGGACTTTTTCTATTATTCTCTCCCCTCTCATACTAGTGGGATAGGTTGTCAGCATCTGCTTAGTTACCAGTTGGTCTTCAGAGTTATCTTAGACATTTTCATTTAATGTGCTTTTATTTTCAAGGTCCTTTATTAGTTCAGTGTTTCTGAAAGTTTAACATGTATAAGAAATACCTGGGGATCTGATTAAAATGCAGATTATGAGATTCTGCATTTCTAACAAGCACCCAAGTGATGTGACCACACTCTGAGGAGCAGAGTTGTAATTGTTATTCTGTATAACTCCATGAAGTCGGATAAGACACTGAAACGTGACGTTTATTACATGCATCAAAGGTAGGGGTCTCTTTTAGAAGAGGGAGTACATTTCCAGATACTAATCAGTTATACTAGAAATTACTCTTTTGGTATTTCTCCTTCCCTTCCCCCCCCCCCGACTTCCTTAATAAACCCATTCTAATAACTTTATCCAAACAAAGAATTTTTTAAGAGTTGGGAATTCTGGATTTTTCTAGAGCTAGTTTTTTTCTTACTTTGAATGAATATTGTTTATGGTATATATTTTAGTTTGTATACTGTTTGTGCTATTACTTTTTGTGCAGGTTTCCAGTATTATTTATTGCCATTTGTAAGATAAGTAGATTGATTAAATAATATTTGTCATCTTGAAGATTACCTTCCATAAGCCTTTTTTTTTTCCTCTGTCTCCTTTTTTAATTTTTACCAGAGAATATGTTTTTATTGATTTTAGAGAGAGAGGAAGGGGAAAAGAGAGAAACATTGATGTGAGAGAAACATCCATGTGAAAAACATCAATCGGTTGCCTCCTGTACATGCCACTACCAGGGATTGAACCCCACAACCTTTTGGTGTACGAGACAACCCTCCAACCAACTGAGCCACCCAGCCAGAGCAAGCCTTACTCTCTCTTTTGTTTTATTTCAGAATACTGTAAATTGACATTAATTTGTAGTGATCATATTTGGAAATTGGAAAAGAGGAATGTGATATTTTAAAGTCATCCTTTGGGACACTGAAAAGTTTTAATACAAATGAGAGTAAACCTCATTTCTAGTAAAGAAGGAGACTAGAAATGACTTGGTGTTTATCCGTGCCCCCCTGGATTTGTGGTACACCCATACCATGAACAACAAGAGGGGAACTCGTTTAGTAAAGGTCAGGTCCTTAATAATATTGACCAAATGATACCAAGTCACTGAATAAACCAGCTCTGGATCCTCCTTTATGTAAGTTGCATCATTTTCTGAATATTGACATATGGTTCTTTCCAGCAGTTATATTCAATCAGAAACAAGATATCACTGCTGATTTTTTTAAAGAGTCAAGACCTAGATTCACACACAAAACTATGCAAAGTGTGTATAAGACCTAACATTACCATATGTAACAACTTCAAAGGTTTTAAATATACTTTGATGTTGCAAAGTAGAATAAGCAGATTTGAGAGAGTTCCAGTATTCAATAAAGAGATAGATAATGCCCTAGCTAGTTTTGCTCAGTGGTTAGAGCTTTGGTCTGCAGACTGAAGGGTCCTGGATTCGATGCCAGCCAAGGGCATGTACCTCAGTTGCAGGCTTGATCCCCAGCCCTGGTCAGGGTGCCTGCGGGAGGCAACCAATTGATGTGTCTATCTTACACTGATCTCTCTTCCCCCCTTCCACTCTCTCTGAAAAAGTAGATGATAGATAGATAAATAAAAGATATAAATGATAATGTAACTCGGCTTTAGTGCCGGATTGAGCTATCTTTAAAGGATTTTTAGAAAATATAATCAGAATTTGAGTAGCTGAAGGTAGTTGAATGGCTAGATGGACATGAAATGTAGAAAAGAATAAATTAAAGCTCTTATTAAAGTATATTAGAGACAACTATTTCAGGGGCTTATTTTAAGTTGCAAGAATTTAGTTTTATGCAAAATATCAAATGGTACAATTGGAATTATTTTATTTCACATTATAGAGGTAAATACTGTTTTGTGAAACCTGTATCAGTTTGGATATGTATATGAAAATAATGTCTGTGCACCATATGTTTGAGTCAAGTATAAAATCGATTTCTTCCGTGGGTGATGGTCAAAAAATGTTGAAAGCTATTGTATTAGAACACGGTGAAATGAAGGGTTTAACTCTAGTATGGAGAGCTTTGAGTTAAGGTGGTGGACTAAACCAATACAAGAAATTCTCCTCTTGTTTCTAATATATAGAAACACTGGAGAAAATAACCAGAAAAGGGTGGTATTGATGATTGTGTGGTACTTTTAGAACACAGAGCAGGACTTAAAAGCAAGAAAAAGAATTCTCTAGAGACCCAAACCAAAGAGGACCTAGAGACAGTAGAGAGTGAGTCGATTAGTGTACGGACCTCAGGAGAAACTGAGCTTGTATGTCCATATAGGAATGAGAGTCCAGGCACAGGCCCCATGCTACAGCTGCTGCTAGAGCAAGGCTCACCCGTAAAACCTAGAAAGGGGTTACGTCCATAAAAGGATGGAAAAAGCTATCCTTTCCATGAACAGATACTAAAAAATGCCACCGCTCCCACCCCTTCTGAACTAGGGAAGAAACTGTTAATCTCAGGAAATTAAATACGTGGGCTGTGCCTGGCCGGGCGTGGCTCAGCCGTTGAGCGTCGACCTAGGATCCAGGCGATGGGGGTTCGATTCCTGGTCAGGGCACATGCCCCAGTTGTGGGCTTGATCAGTGACTCTCTCATCATTGATGTTTCTCTCTCTCTCTCTCCATCTCCTTCCCTCTCTCTGAAATCAATAGATGTATTTAAATAAATAAATAAATAAATAAATAAATAAAGACGTGGGCTGTGCTATAAGAGGTAGAGGGCCTTAATTTGCATTACCAATAACCTAGTGCCAATACTAAGCCTTAGAGTCTAAGATACTCCATAGGTCTTTCCTTAGAAGCAACAACCATAAAACTATCCCATAGATACATCTCAACAACTAGGGGACCACAGACTCCCTTGGAACATAACAGCTGCTGCCAAATGACCACACACCCCAAAACAACACAGCACATACACAGGAACCAACTGTTGTGAGAGGTTAGCAGATGACAAATGGTGGGGTCATACTCCCGAGAAACTAGAAGTAATTAGAGTAGTCTAAAAGGACCTTTTGAATTAACCTGTTTAAGAGATTGAAAGGGACTAAGAATTCATTAAACAAGAGTAAAATGTTACCAAAAAACACACACACCCAGGTATATTTGAAAGAGAAACAAATAGAATTTTTAGAAATAAAATTAGTATCTAGAAAGAGAAATACAAACAATGTAAACTAACCCTGGGAAAATCAAATTACAGAATGTGGAATTTCAAGACTAAGAAAATCAGATTATAAAACCTAAGGTAAATTTGAGACACAGTCTTTGGGAAATCTAATACTAACTTAGTATTAAAGATCTCATTCTGCCAAAGAATCTAACAGATCACAACCAGTGTATCTCAAAGCATCACCCTTTTAGTCTTAAAACTGATTGTCCCTGCTTTGTCCTTTTGCTTTATTACTAGGGAGAAAAATACAACTAATGGCAGTTCCTCTTCCCATTTGTCACTCCTAAGACTTTGGGGAAATCAGTGTGGCTCTGGCTCCTTAAGAGAAGGATGGATCCCCTTACGCTAATCTATTCGTATAAATTTGTAAAATGAATACATACTAAGAAAGTCTTTACAGTTGAACTCCTTGGGAGCATATTGTCTTTACTGTTTCTTCTCCATTCATAATTTGATATTCTATAACATTATTATTTCAATCACTAACAACTGCATAGTTTTCTTTAGACATGCTAGCATTTGTATATTATTAAGTCACTTTGATAGAATGTACTTGAAATTGTTTTTTTAGTAGTCATACTGAGCTCAACTTTGATTTTTCCATATCCCTCATGTGCCAGTAGCACACATTTTTGAGATGACTAACTATAGTTTGGGGTATGGTTTGTAGCAATAGAATAGACATTTTTCTGCAAAAGGTAACTGGTCCCAATGGGGTTCAAACTTGTGATCTTGGCCTCATTATCACACTGTTGTGACCATCAGACTTAATAGTTGTGTTATATATTTAAATCAGTAATCTTGAAATTGATTCATATTTTTTAAATTACCCATGGCTTAGTTCAAATATGTAATTAAAAATCACTTTGGGACATGTCTCACTTTTTTGTTTGATAGTAAAAGTAACAAGAGTAAAGCAGACAACCAAAGAACCTACCTCACTTTTCATCTTCCCTGTGTTTTCTATGACAGTGAAAGTCACAAAAGTGAAGCTTGCAGGCAAAGAACCTAACTCACTTTACGGAGAGTGCTACGGTACCTTTTTCTTTAGTGAGGCTGTAGCAGGTCTGATGTCAGTCACTTTAGAGACCTTTAGACCTCAGTGCTCATTTATTGCTAAAATGTACCAGCTCTGCTTCTGCATTATGAAGATCATCTGTCAACACTTTGAGATACTCTCCTTTGTTATTGAGCTTGTGATGCTCTACACTGTCAGGTTTTTGCCAATTATAGTTAAGGTACAATGGTGTATTCACCAGATCAAAGTCTCACATTGGCGGTAGAGGAATGATTTGTAAGTCTTTATTCATCTGAATTGTACAATAGAACACCTGAGGAATGCAAATAATCCCTCTGAGGACTCCGCAGGAAAGGCTGTTAAAATGACAGGGTAGAACTATTGTTATTCTGAATTGATGTTTTAGCCAAAGTAATTATTTCTTATTGTTTCATAACAGTTCTAGTGGGTTTTTTTGTTATATTGACCATATTTATGAAACAAAGTGTATGTGATATTTTTATATTATCCTTTTACATGTGTTTGTTTTATTAAACTTTCATTGAATCTATATTTGGTACGTGATTTTTTTAAAATTACATACTTGATTATATCTGACTTGTATAATAAATGTATGTTACATTTTAATGTAGTTTTGTTTGAATAGTATAAGTCTGTGAAGTAACTTAGAATCTCATAATGTTAGTATAGACGAAGTGTTGATATAAATTTTCCCTTTTTTTCATTAACTTACCCTTTATCATTTTGGCTAAGAAAGTATCTCGTTTGGATTTCCTTTTTTAAAGGACACTAAGACAAATCTTTATTCATGTATTTACTGGGTTGGTCTGTTATTTTAAGGATGTGACCAAAAGGAAAAAAAATTATGAAGAGCAAGAACCACTGATAACACATTAAATAAATAAACTCTAGATTAGCCTTGTAAAACAAGCATATACAAAGTATTGTGAATTTTTCATTTCTTTATCCCATCCTAAACCCTATTCAGTAGGCCATATATATTTTTTTAAATTTTCTAATAACTCTGATTCTCTGCCATTTTCTTTGATAGGTGAGTGTTAATGAATTTGTAATTTAATTCTTGTGTTTCTTTTCCCCTAAAGTGACCTTAACATTGATTACTTCAAGGATTCCTGCCACAGTTTTTTTGTTTTTTTTTTTGCCATAGTAGCTATTAAAACCTTGGTCTAAATGTGGGAGACTAGTGGAGTTCTGCATGGTATACATTAATACAAATTTCTATGAGATCTATATTCAGTTCTATTCCAGAATTATAGGCATGCACACTATGATTATCTGAGAATGAAAGTTAATGATATTATTTCTGTTAATATTTGTTTACATTATTTTTTAGGTTCTTTACAATATAATATGTACTATTATTATCCCCATTTTTATAGATGAGGAAACGGAGGCTTAGAAAGGTTCAGTAACCTGCCCAAGATAAAAAGATAGCAGAGTAGTAGCATCGGAACCTAGTTAATATATTCACTACACTTATTTCACTTATGTTCTAACTACTACTTTGTCAGAATACCCTATGCTCTGGAAGAAGAAAAAAATCAAGTCATCTTCTTAAGTAACACTCGGTATCAATTTCCTAACTGACTTCGTTTTTCAACCCCTTTTCAATTCAAAGGAATTTATTTCCTCTGCAGTGCTATACTTATGATCCTACAAAAGTGAGATTTATAAGAGCAGTGTGTACATAACCAACTAGGTTTGTAAATCTGTATTTCTGGACATACTTGTTTTGATTAGAAAAGCTCTCCCTCAAAAACAATACAAATGTAAGCCCTTGTTAGTCTAAGAAGGAACTAAACCAGGTACATAGATATTTGGGTGAAACAAATTATTTGGCAAAGACTCTTCAAAATTAGCTGGTACTTTTAGGTCTGATTTCTATACAAACTTTTTGTTTTTTAAAATTTTACTTTGTAAAGTAAGGAAAATAAATTATAAAATTTAGATTTTCAAGGGCACAGGTGTTAACACTGAACAAATTTAGTGTAACTTTTAAAAGTTTTAAGATGTTTGTGTAATAGTTTCTATAGATAATGTGCTAAAGAAAAACTAGATTACAGTAAAATATTATGGCGTATACCTGAAGCAATTGCTGCCTGTTAATGCCTTGACCTTGGAAAGCTATACACAAAAAGATGGCATCATAAAACCGTGCAATTCTTATGAATATGTATGTGCTACTTGATAATAATGAATGTGGTACAGTCATGCATGCACTACAAGATAATGTTGTGCCCTTTTTTGTCTACAGGTTGATAAAAATTAAAGAGTGGGTGGACAGGTGTGACCCAGGTGCCTTGGTCATTCCTTTTAGTGGGGCCTTGGAACTCAAGTTGCAAGAATTGAGTGCTGAGGAGAGACAGAAGTATCTGGAAGCGAACATGACACAAAGGTTAATTTAGCATTCATTTTCCCTACACTTTATTATCAACTATTTCCTTGCAGTAATTTAATTGCTTGCGCTGATAGAATAATAAATGACAGAGTAATTACCATTATAAAGAGGGAATCTTCTCCTTTCTTTACCATGAGACAGAGTGAAAAGATTTATTTTAAATTAAGTTTTTAACTGTCATCTGTCATCTCCGTTCAGTGTTTTAATTATAACATAGGTATTAGTTATGTATATTTTTGAGAAGGAATGATCGCCAAAACTCTTTCGTCATGTTCAGTGGGGGAGGGGAAAGGGTGAATCAGTTGCCTGAATTTTTTCTGAGTAACTGTTAATATATTGTTTAAACATTGGATTTCAATCAAATAATGTTGCTTTCATGACCCACATCCTGGAAATAATTAATATTGGAGGAAATAATCATAGAATGGGTAGATCAGATTTTTCTTTTTTTATAGTAAACAATTCAGAATGATATATTCAGACTAATGCAATTAGGACCAGTTTTAAAAGGGTTTTTTAGAAATAGTTATATGCTTTCTGACCTCTTCAAGTGTATTAGAAAGATGAATGGCCATTTACTAATATCTTTAACATTTTCTACTTGAAATGAATAATTTTAGCTCTATACCAATCTCTGGCACAATCAACTTATATGTTGAGTGAATTTGTTTCATTTTATTTCAGCGCTTTGCCAAAGATCATTAAGGCTGGGTTTGCAGCACTCCAACTAGAATACTTTTTCACTGCAGGCCCAGATGAAGTGCGTGCATGGACCATCAGGGTAAGATTCATACTTATTCATCAGCTATATCCAGTTCCACTCTATTGAATTCAGATTGATATCACTGACTTTGAAGTTTGTCATGGTGGCGGTTAGCTAGTCATTACAGATGAGGTTTTTGTCCAGGATAACTTTAATTATTTGTGAGCTGCTGAACAGTGAAAGTGGAGCGGCATTGATTGAGGCAGGTAACAATTGATTCTGCCTATTACATAGTCTGAATTTCTTCATCCTGTAGAATCTGTCTCCCCTCCTCCTGTGGTCAGAGATAAGACGCACCAGTATTGTGCTTGCTTAATCTGTGTGACTGGGTTTGTCTGCAGTGAAATTGATGTTGCTTTTCATTTTGTATTCGCTAAGTTTGTTTGGGTTGCGGGTGGTTCTTTCCTCCTTTGCTTTGCTCGGATTACATTTTCAGCAATAAAAGCAATATGACATCATTATGCTCTTCATAGATACACAGTTGGGCTCAAAGAGCTAAACTCAATATGTAATAATTCATGCCTTTTGTAATTTGAATTCATAAAGGTAGTGTTTATTTTTTTCAATGTTATATATTCAATCTTTCTTCTTTAAAAATGATATGTATTTTAAATATTGATGTATACTGATTAGGACCAGAAAGAATGACTAATTTATTCCCAGAGGACAATAGAAACTGAACTGTAATGGCTTGCTTTTAAATGTAAATGTATTGTAATATGGTAGTTACTATTGAAAATATTTTGAAATATATGTAGTCCCACATAGTGTTATAGAATATAAAAATTATGTCAGAACTTTTAGAAATACTCAGTGTCTTATTCATTCTTTTATTGTGCTTTTTAAAATATATGCTACATGATTAATTTTAGTGCTGCTTTGATTTCTGTTTTCACTGACTACTACAATTTATTGTTACATTTATGTTGATCTAATGTAGATAGGAACATGGAGGCAGTTCAACATAATGTTAAATGTGTTGTGTGAATGTGAGATTCACTTTTCTTTTATCTCCACTCCCCTTTGTAAAATAAATAAAAAAATGTCTGATTGATTTCTAACCAAGGTCCTTTTATATAGACTTACAAAATAATGTCAAAGCAAATCCAAGTTGGTAAATAAATTGCCAGGGTTTATTTTACTATATATCTTAAAGCCTTATAACTTTTAAACCTAAGTATGTGTAACAGGAAAGATAACATGTTCTGGGCTAGAAAATGTGAAAGCTGGTTTATCTTAAGACTGATTGTAAGTATCCATGATTTAATGTGCTAAGATATTTAGTCAGGTAAGCATCAGTGAGTAGCCGTATTAACCCAATACATCTTTTATTGTAAAAACTGTGCTTTATAGTGTCAGACTTCTTATCACTTTAACATGCTTTATTAAGCAGTCTTTAGGTCACCATTATTTCTCAGATTTCTTTCCATGGTTATGTGTGTCTGGAATGTATGTCCTTGTAATTTAACATATGAGGTAATTATAAGACATTTCTCTTCCTACATCAACTCGAGTTTTCCTGCATGATGGTCAGAAGCAGGGTGTATAATGTAAAGTGCTCAAAAATTTTATTATGAAAATTTCAAAATTATTTGCTAAACAGATTATATATATGATTTGTTGAAAATATCTTTAAAATGCCCCTTTATATATTGATTTTTATATGTTCTTTAGATGAGCTGAAAATTTTCAGGCTTTTTATCTTTTTAAAACCTTTGATAATTCATCTTGAAAGTTACTTTAAAATCCTTATTTTTTCCACTGTGAAGAATAGAAAATCGAAATGAAACCCAGGCCAAAACCAGACCACTGCATCTAAATCAATAAAACTTTGGATGACTGTTAGGAAAAACAGAGCTATGCTTCTTTAATATCTACTGACCTGTCTGTGCTAAATCTGCTACACAGACAGTACCCAGTGTTGAAAATGTACTAATTGTGTATCTGACATCTTAACTGATATTAAACTAAGGTTAAGTCGACCCCAACTGCAGATCAGAAAAAAGAAACTCTACATTTACAGTCAGTCAGCTTAAATGCAATTAATTTTCTCTGGTTTTTCCTCTCAAAGAAAGGGACGAAGGCTCCTCAAGCTGCAGGAAAGATTCACACGGATTTTGAAAAAGGATTCATTATGGCTGAAGTAATGAAATACGAAGATTTTAAAGAGGAAGGTTCTGAAAATGCAGTCAAGGTAAGAAAGTATAGTTTCATATTTTGTAATGTTTACTAACAGGAAGATACTCATGATTAAAATGAATAAGCATCTTTTAAAATGTGTATCAGGGTTTAGTGGTACTATCAGCTGATGGAAGAGCTGTAGATGTTTATATGCTTTGAGGTGATTTTTTTAAATGTGTGAATTGTGTTTTTCTAAAACAAAAAAATAAACTAGTTTTAAGTAATTATAAATTCAAAAATTTGTTCACTGATGGCCACTGAAAAATTATACTTATTACATTTGAATATCTAACATGGAATTAGTATTATATGCTTATGATTAATTCAAAGAAAGGGACAGAAAATTATTCTTACTGAAACTTCATGCATGGTTGTATTTTTTTTTTTTTTTTAAGATCTTTGGGAATTTGATTTGCTTTCTCAACACTAGAGGGCAGGTCCAAAATTGTGCTTTATTTAAGCTAATAAATATAATTTGATTTGCAGCCACTAATAGTAAAGCAGTGTTATATATGGGTAATAAATGATTTTTTTTATAATGTAAATTCTTTTTCGGCTTAATCTTGTTTGGCTTTATTAGGTTTTACTTAGCAGAATCTAGTAGATATATCATCTCTAATCAATAGACAGGTCAAGTGATTAAACTGACATTGAAGTGAGGCTTTTTTATCTTAAATTTAATCTGATATTTGGAGACTACCATAGAAAATGCTATAGAATTTAAAGAGATCTCTCTTGTGTTTACTGTTTCATAATTGGAAAGGAATGCAGAAAAGTTTATTTCAAGTTTAGTTTATTCTCATTGGTACCATTGGAAAGTTCACTGAACATCAGAACTTTAATGGAACTTTTGGAACCCCAGGAAGAGGTGGGGGAGAATCTTGGTATAATTGATTCATTGTGGAATGAGAGCCATTTTGTGTTTTTTAAAAATACGTGAGAGAAGTTACAGTTTACAACTAAACAACATCATTAGCTTTCCAGTGGTGTCATCTGTATCCATACATAGGTATGCAAATAGTGAGATTGAACTTTGTCAGGAATGCTAATTAGACTTGAAACTCTCAGGTTATTTTTCAGCGTGGTACATCATGTTGGCATACGTATTTTTCATACAGTAAAGATGATTAAAATAAGGATATTTTTCTATTAGAATTCAGAAATCAGATGATACTTTTTAACACTCTTTATGTAGAAAGCCTGCACCAATCCTTAATAGCTGTCTATGTTGTAATACACTTGAAAGATATATAAATTGTGAATAGTTCTTTTAACAAAACAGGGAAACTTTATAATGTGCAATAAAATAATATTTCCTGCTTGTTAAAATGCTTGACATAAGCTGGGAGCTTTTATACTATAAATCGGAAATGATAGACTTCTGGATTTTCAGCTTAGAATACCATTAAGTATTTTATGTGATTTTTAATCTCTAAAACTAACATTTTAAAATTTGAACTCTAAGTAAATAAAGTATTTATGAATTGTTTTTATGTTCTCTTATTCAACAAATATTTACTTGCATATTATCAAGTAGGTTTTAGGTTTGAGAGCAAGATTGTGTATATGTGTGTGTATGTATATGTATTTCTAATACCAGTTCAGCATAACTAATTTAATGCCAATGCTGTGAACTATATACTGAATAGCTCTGTGTGGGCTTTGTAGTCTACAGGGATATCACATTATTAGCAATCATATCTGCTTAGGCAAAGCTGGCTTCTACAGATGGCTGCTTTCAAGTGCAAATGAACTGGTTAGACGTGTCTTGTTTAATACATACTCAAGATTCACAAATGGGTATTGATTTTTTTTTTCAACCAGTGTTTCTGATAGCAGTGGAAATGGATTAAATGGTCTCTAGAGAATTTAAAGGAACACTGTCACCTTTAATTAATAGTAAACTTGAGTGGTAACAAAGTATATAAACTTACATTAATTTGTCATGTCAGTACATATTTGATTTAAATTGTATAGTTTTATAACAGTGGGCTTTATATTCTCAAAATAAGTAGCATATGGCCTTCAGTATATCACGTCTTTATAAAAATCATGTGAGAAATGTGTGTGTGTGCCTTTTAGAATGACTTTTTAAAAATTAGCTTTATTTTAATAGCACACATTATTAGTAGGTGATTTTTTTATAAGTAGTCTAGATATTTGAAAATATGCTTTACGACGGTTTTGATCTGTTTTGTTGATTGTAACTTCAGATGTATGATCTTCATTAGTGTTGTTTCTGATTAGTATAATTGCACTTGACTTTGAACATTCTTATCAATATGTTCAAAGGGAAGTACTGATCTTGTTGGGCAAAGGTTTTGTGTTCTTAATAAATTCTAACAGAAGGAAAACACTTTTGAGAATTTTTTTCAAAAGATCCTCGAGTCCTCATTGCAAGTGGTCGATGGTGGGGTCACATGGAACTGTGTCAGTGTGTGCTGTATTAAGTGTAGATGCTGAAGAGCCTGTTGTGCTCAGGGTGAAGTGTGTGTGCTGTGCCATGGGGAGAGCCTGGGTCTCTGGAACTGCGTGTTTGCATTAGAATTACTGGCCGGTTGCATGTCTAAATCTGCATACCAGCAGGTGGAATCAGTTGCTTTGCCAACTAATGTACAAGTGGAAAAAAATATCTCTTTGCAGTTCCAACCTGTTAGAGTCTGCTTGTAACTAGGGCTATTAGTCAGGACAGGCACACCTTGTTTTATTGCACTTTGCTTCATCGCGCTTCACGGATACTATGTTTTTTACAAATTGAAGGCCAGACCCTCCACCAGCAAAAAGATGGCAGCTCTCTTTATTGCAATACTTGATTTGCTGTGGTGGTCTGGAACCAAACCTGCGATGTCTGAGGTATGCCAGTGATCTTCATGATGAATTTTAGTACACAGCACTGTGTATGGTCATTGTCAAGACTAAATAAAAACCTACAAGAAATAGTTTAAAATCTGTGTGTTGCAATTGATAGTACTTATAGCAAACCATCTTTTTGACATCACAAAATTTCTTTAAGAAAATAAAGAAGCCTTAAACTAGTCTTTTTTTCCTGCCTAGTTTGATCTGTTTTGTTACAGTGACTTGCTGGATGTTTGCAGACACATCAGAAATGTACCATAAACAGCATGTAATGAAACTTAATGATATTGGTATAATTACATTTATATATACCAACGATTTAGTGGAGAATACATTATGATTATGTATGTATGGAAAATCTAGTTCTGCCCAAATCAGGAATACTTCACTTCTCTCCAAGTCTAGTTTTACACTTGCATGCCTTCCTATATTTCTTTTTTAAAAATATATATATATGACCCAGGAATTTTAATCCTTTTTGCATCTGCACCTCCCATTTACCTCATGCATTTAGTTGTATAATAACCCATTTCCTCTATATTTCCTTTTTGCAGGCCGCTGGAAAGTACAGACAACAAGGCAGAAATTATATTGTTGAAGATGGAGATATTATCTTCTTCAAGTTTAATACACCTCAGCAACCGAAGAAGAAATAGATTTTAGTTATTGCTCAGATAAACACACAATTTCCAAAAGGCATATGGTTTTTTTAAAATTAAAATTTCTGAAAACTGAAGGGACACACACAAAGTTGGGGGATGGGAATCTTCTACAAACAGAATTATTTTTATTTGTTTCAAAAATTAAAATACTGTGTACCTCCAATGAAATGCAAGTTCTCTAATGTGAACAGCTTTGCTTTTCACGTGATTAAGACCCTACTCCAAATTGTGGAAGCTTTTCAGGAACCATATTACTCTCATGATACTTCATTAATCTCCATCATGTATGCCAAGCCTGACACATTTGACAGTGAGGACAATGTGGCTTGCTCCTTTTTGAATCTACAGATAATGCATGTTTTACAGTACTCCAGATGTCTACACTCAATAAAACATTTGACAAAACCAGCCTTGGTGTGTTTGGGGATGTCTGTATTGACTGACTGTGGTGTGCTGAATGCGATACGGCACCTGGTGGTTGCTGATTACAGAATTTTAAGGCGTGTGTGTGACACAGGAACTGGCAATGTGGGGCAGCTGCAATTGTATCTTAAAAGTGAGTCTTTCATGGGAGTCAGAAGAATAGTATAGCAGGGATTTGTCTCAAGAAAGTTAATTAATTTGTAGATAGACATTTATTGAAGGATGGTAGCAATGATGCTACAAAGGATATAACATAGGTGACTGACCAAAAAGAAAATAATGCTGGAAAAAATTCTACTTCAAAAATTAAGGGACTTTTTTTTCTTGTTGTTCTGACCATATTGAAGAGAGTGTTTAATCTTTCCTCTGAATTTATGAAAATATTGTGAAAACTAACCCATTCATGTCTTTCGTGGGTTATATTTTTCTTTAAATTCAGTAGTGAGTGTAAAAGTTTATTACTAAAAAGATTAGACCTTGAAAAATAAAAAAACAACTGTTTTCATACTTCCTATCAAAATATTTTAGATCAGTTGAAATTTTAGTATATATAAGTTAAGCACTTTCTAAAATTGTAGTAGGAAATTCTGAAAGAAAATAATGATGAATTAGTTATTTGGAGACCAGTTGGCACTTGGCCTTCTCTGATGATGACAGTCCTGGAGTCTCGTCCCTGATCCCGCCCTTGCTCCCCCACGTTAACACTCCTGCAAGAGCCCCCTTGTCCCCATCCACAGCCCTTCCTCCTCTGTGGTTATAGAGCCATTTCAGTGAATGCAGAGTCGTACCTCGGTTAGCCCTTTTTTCTACTGTATTACTTTGTCATATTAAAAATAAGAAAATATTAAAAGAAAAGTGATTTTAAAGGAGCTTTGGCTGTACATAGGAAAGGATGTTTAAACAGGGTTTAGTTGAGTAGCGAATGTAATTTAGAAACTCGAGTACGCTCTTTCTGAGGATCGAATGCAGAAGTGCCCCCTTATCCTTGGGGGATGTGTTCCAGGAACTCCAGTAGATGCCTGAACCTGAGGACAGTACCAACCCCTATTATACTATATTTTTTCCTATATGTGCATACCTATGATAAAGTTTAATTAATAGGCACAGTAAGAGATTAACAACAAAGTAGAACATTTATAATAAAATACTGTAACAAAACTTATTTAAATGTGGTCTCTCATAACCGATCTGATATCTGAGACGGCTACTAAGTGACTAACGGGCAGGGAGCGTACACAGTG
This sequence comes from Miniopterus natalensis, assembly GCF_054644295.1. Classification (NCBI taxonomy): domain Eukaryota; kingdom Metazoa; phylum Chordata; class Mammalia; order Chiroptera; family Miniopteridae; genus Miniopterus; species Miniopterus natalensis. The sequence goes on from NC_142088.1 coordinate 39,888,344, forward strand.
GTGGATACGCTGGATGAAGGGATGACGCAGGTCCTGGATGGGACAGAGCAAGACAGTGTGAGGTCTCATCATACTCAGAACAGCGCTGAATTTAAAACTTCACTGTTGCCCTAGCCGGTTTATCTCAGTGGTTAGAGCGTCGACCTGCGGACCAAAGGGTTCTGGGTTCGATTTTGGCCAAGGGCATGTACCTTGGTTGCAGGCTCAATCCCTGGCCCTCGTGGGGATGCCTGTGGGAGGCAACCAGTCAATGTGTCTCTCACCAATATTTCTCTGCCCCTCTATTTCTCCCACTCTCTCTAAAAAACAATGGAAAAGGTATCTCTGGTGAGGATTAACAAAAAAACCTTAATTGTTTATTTCTGGAATTTTTTTTAATTTAATATTTTTGGACTTAGGTGACTGCAGGTAACTGAAACTGTGGAAACCGAAACCATAGATAAGGGAGCACTATAGCAAGATACCCTTTTGCAAACAAATAGTAGTAAACAGCAGAGAAATAAGACTAAAACTAAGTGAAAAGTGTTTTTAAAAACGAAATAAAACATAAATGAAGTTCAGGTACAGGTGCAGTTGACAAGCTTGCTGTGAAAATTCTTGTATTTCTGTATTGGAGGAATGTACAGATTAGTAGATAGTTAGGGATTTTACTAGTGTATAAAGAAATCAACTATTTTGCGTTTGAGTTTTCTCCAAAGTAAATTGCATAGACTTCTTAAATACACTTGAAATCTCACTTAAAGGCCTTTAAGGTTCTTTAATTTTTCTTTCACTAACTTCTAATGTGATAGATAATTGCACATTCCAGAACAGAACCATTTATAAGAGAAAGTTAGTTTTGAGGTAACTGCATTTACTAGGGACTGGAATTAAGTGCTAAAAGTGTTTAACTTGGTTTGAAGTTCTGCAACATTCTAAATATGTGTACAAAATAGTATTTTCTTCAGAAGTTGAGGATTCCAAGAACTTTTACATATAAATAAATGAGAGTATGCCTATATCTTCGTGTTTAATACTGGTTATAATTATATGTATTTTTAGGATTATAAGTGGATTTTTTTCACCTATTCGAAACTCCATCTGAATCAAATTTGTAGAAAAAGAGATTTTCTTTTTGCCTAAAGTTTGTGATAGCACTCAGTTTAGTTTTATCATATTACCTTCGTAACTTGCACTCTGGGCATGGCTTGGGTCGGAACCAGAACCCTTTCCCACCAAAAGAGAAACACAGATACTTTTCATCATTAACATAGTTTTGTGTGAAGCTTTTGTTCACTTAAAATTTGCCAGCTCCGTTTGGGAAGTAAGTCTTCTTACTCATGAGTAATCAACTTTCCAGCATTAAAATCCAATTGATGTCTATCCCTAGTTGTCTTTGTATTAGATTCTCAGTGCTCCTTTGTAACAACTATGTCCCCTCAAAGAGTCAGAGACAGAAAATTCTTTTCCTATCTTACATTTTTCTGATTAGTCTACTTAACTACACTTACTGCTCTTTTTTATTTTGCCAGGTACTTCAGAAATGTTGATTATTTCTAATGGCAAACTGCTTTAGCTGAGAAAATTGATCTCATCTATTTTAAGCTAGTAAAAAACACACCAGTGATAGAATAAAAGCTAGGTTTGACTTTTGAATGACTTTTTTGTCTCCTAACTGATACGGGGCCCCTTATAAAAACTGGCAGGTCTTGAATCACCTTAATGCTCTGTGAATATCCCGAACCACTTAGAAATTCGTGTCTCACTCAAAAGCCCATGTTGCAATCAGGAAATATAAAAATGAGAGGACTCACTTGACCTCACAGGCAGCACTTCAGAGTTCTGAAAGCACACATCCGATCTGGTCCTTGCAGGTCTAGGAACGTGATTTTTTTCAGTATGAAACACTTCCCAAACTTTAAAGAGCCTAATTTAATTTGTACACTAGAATGCAAGTCCTTTCGTTGACAGTAGAAGGTGTTCCCGATATATAATTAACAAATGGTGGTTAAGGCCCATACTCAGGAGTGAAAAGGATCCAGCCATCAAAGGAAGCAGGCTACGAGCATCTCAGGCAGAAGGAACAGTGAATGCAGAGGCTCTGAGGCAGGAAAGAGCCTGGTGCTTTGAGGAACAGACAGGAGGCTGAAGAGACGAAAGTGTAACCAGTGCAAGATTCTCAGCTATGCAGTGCTTTGTGTGTAGAAAGTGGTGCTGGGATTTTATTCTAACTTAATGGGTAGCCACTAGAGGGTTTAAAACGAGAGGCATATGATCTTATTTATATTTTTAAGGATCACCTAGAATCCTGACTCATCTTACCCAATCCTCCCAGTTTTGAGAGCCAGCTGTGCAGAAGGAGCAAAGTGCTGGCAGACATGCAGAGGGAGATGGAGCAGAGAGCCTGGGAGCAGCAAACGGGCATGTCGGAGGCCAGAGAAGTGCCAGACACGCATTAGTGTCCAGGGCAGTCCTATAGAAATGTGTGAGCCACTAGGTAATTTAAATTTTCTAGCAGCCACATTTTTAAAAAACAATTCATCTTAATGTATTTTTAACTCAACAAATCCAAATTTTAATATTTTAGCATGTAATCAACCTAAAAATTAAGACATTTTAGATATCTTTCATACTGTCTTCAAAATCTAGAGTATTTTATACCTGCAATACATCTCAATTCAAACTAGCCATATTTCCACTGCTCAGTAGCCACATGTGGCTTAGTGGCTACTGTAGTGGACAATGTGGGTCTGTGGCTTTACCTTTTCTCCTAAGGAATTTAGCCTGAAATCTCGTCCCCATCTGATTTCAACAAATCTCATAAAAAAACCACTTTGCTCAGATTGTGTTTTTATTTAAAGCTAAATGTCAAAAGTATGCTAAATCCTCATTTCCGGTTTGTTTGTTTTTAAGAAAAGAGTTTAGGGGGCTTATTGACTAGAGGGCCACCAGTTATAGTAGCACCAATAAGACTGACTCTTAACTTGGACTAAGTCCAAATGGAGAGATGCAACTTGATCTACTTGCTGGAGGAAGACGCACTGGTAGAATGGATGCGAGGAGGAAAGGGAGACATCAAGAATGACTCCTAGCCCGGCCGGGCGTGGCTCAGCGGTTGAGCGTCGCGTCAGCCTAGGATCCAGGCGATCAGGGTTTGATTCCCGGTCAGGGCACATGCCCCATTGTGGGCTGCAGCCAATCAATGACTCTCTCATCATTGATGTTTCTCTTTCCCTCTCCCTTCCTCTCTCTGAAATCAATAAAGATATATTAAAAAAAAAAAAAGAATGACTCCTATTCTGGGAATATATGCAGAGAAACCCAAAACACCAATTCAAAAGAATATATGCACCCCCACATTCATTGCAGCACTATTTACAACAGCCAAGCTCTGGAAGCAGCCCAAGTGCCCATCAGTAGATGAGTGGATAAAAAAATGGTGATACATATATACAGTGGAATATTACTTGGCCATAACAAAGGATGAAATCATACCTCTTGCAACAGCATGGATAGAGGATACTGTGCTACGTGAAATAAGAAAGACAAATGCCATGTGATTACACTTATATGTGGAATCTAAAGAGCAAAGTAAACAAAATTATGAAGTAGACTCATCGATACAGAGAACAGACTGATGGTTACCAGAGGGGAGGGGGCTAGGGGGCTGGGTTAAAAAGGTGAAGGGATTAAGAAGTACAAATTTGTAGTTACAGAATAGTCACAGAGATGTAAATTACAGCATAGGGATATAGTAAATAATATGACTATGTGTGGGGCCAGGTGGGTACTTGAAATATCGGGGGGACGATTTTGTAAAGTATATGGTTGTCTAACCACTATGCTGTACACCTGAAACAATTACAAATAATATTGAATGTGAACTGTAATTGAAATGGTTGGTGTGGCGGCGTGCAGGAGGCAGCCAATCAATGTTTCTCTCTCATCACTGATGCTTTTATCTCTATCGCTCGCCCTTCCTCTCTCTCTAAAATCAATGAAAACATTTAAAAAAAAAAAAAAAAGAGAGAATAACTCCTAGGTTTTTAGCATGAACTACTGGATACATGATGGTGCCATTTACTAAGCAGGGAGCAGCAGATAGGAAATGTGTGTGTGGAGGTGGAAATCAAGAATCTTTTTTTAATCTTTACCCGAGTATATGTTTCTACTGATTTTAGTGAGAGAGGAAGGGCGAAAGAGAGAAACATTGATCAGCTGCCTCTCAAACACACCCTGACTGAGGATCCAACCTGCAACCTGAGTATGTACCCTGGCTGGGAATTGAACCAGAGACCTTTTGGGATGATGCCCCAACCAACTGAGCCACTCTGGCCAGGGCTCAAGAATCTATTTCACACGTAGGTAACATTACCTGACTTCAAGACTTAACATAAAGCTACAGTAATCAAGAAAACATGGTATTGGTGAAAAAATAAACAAATAGATCAATGGAACAGAATAGAGAGCCCAGAAATAGACCGACGTACGCATAGTCAGTTGATCTTTGACAAAGGAGCAAACCCGATACAATGGAGCAAAGATCGTCTTTTCAGCAAATGGTGCTGGAACAACTCGACATCCACATGCAACAAAATGAATCTAGACACAGACCTTATATCCTTCACAAAAAGTAACTCAAAATGGATCAGAGAAACAATGTAAAACACAAAACTGTCAAACTCCTAGAAGATAACATAGGAGAAAATCCAGATGACCTTGGATAACTTTTTAGATACAACACTAAAGACAGTCCATAGAAGAAAGAATTGATGGGCTGGACTGAATTAAAAGTAAAAGCTTCTGTTCTGCAAAAGACACTGTCAAGACAATGAGAAGACAAACCACAGACTGGGAGAAAATATTTGCAAAAAACATATCTGATAAAGAACTGTTACCCCAAACAAGCGAAGAACTCAACAATAAGAAAACAGCCTGATTTAAAAATGTTTAAAATGTAGGTTCAGGATGCCCTTTAAACACCTCTGGGTGAATACTAAGTTGACCACTAGCTGCATGTGTCTGAGGCTCACAAGAAAGTTTGAGGTGGCAGATACATAACTTTAGAATCATCACTATACTGGTATTTAAAGCCTGGAGACTGGAGTAAATCACCTAAACTAAAGACTATAGACAGAGAAGAGGAGCAGGCCCAAGAATGAGCCTGATGCAGATATCAAGGAAAGGAGCAGGGGTCAGCAAAACAGGCTGAAGGAAGCAGCTCATGAGGTAGAAACAAACCAAGAGAGCAACCGGAAGGCAGAACTTCAAAATGAAAGCAAATGCTGCTAAGCAGTTGAAAACATGAAAATAAAGATGTGCTGGTTGACAAGTTCGGTTTCATTTAAAAGCGATTTTGGATTACTCTTTTGAGAAGTTTTGCCATAAAGGGGACAAGAAAAAACAGGGTGGAGGCTGAAGGGAGATGTTCGGGCAAAATGGCAGGTTGGTTGGTTGGTTGGTTGGTGGGTTGGTATGATTGATTGGTTGGTTGGTTTGGTTTGTTGGTTGGGTTGGTATGGTGGATTGGTTGGTTTGGTAGATTGGCTACTTGGTTGGTGGGTGGGTTGGTTGGTGGGTTGGTATGATTGGTTGGTTGGTTTGGTTTGTTGGTTGGGTTGGTATGGTGGGTTGGTTGGTTTGGTAGATTGGTTAGTTGGTTGATGGGTTGGTTGATTGGTTGGTGGGTGGGTTGATATGGTTGGTTGGTTGGTTGGTTGGTTGGTTGGTTGGTTGGTTGGTTGGTTGGTTGGTTGGTTTGGTAGATTGGTTGGTTGGTTAGTTTGGGGTTTTTAGCAATGGGCAATGGTAAAGAGCTGGATGTGGATAGGAATGCTGGTGGAGAGGAGAGTTGGAGGCTAATGAAACGAGAGAAAGGAAGGGACAGAAAAAGCAGGATCCTTGAGAAAATATGGGGTGAGGGGGTAAGATGTGGAACACAGGTCGGGGGACTGGCCTTTGGCAGGAGCGGGAATGCTTCTTCCACTGGAAGAGAAGACAGGGAAGACATAGGTAGATGTGTTGCTTGTTGTCTCAGTGAAGTTTGAGTTAAAGCCATGAGCAGAGGGGTATGAAGAGAGTAGGTTTCAAGGGGAAATAGAAGCTTCCACACAGCCCTCTTGATTTGCCCTTTTGCTTTTGTTTTTCTTTAAACCAAGGGTCCATGGGCTAGCACAGAATCCTGGAAGGCTCCATTTATTAACCCTTTAGTTATTGGATTGTGGGCAGGGGCAGGGGCACTTGGGATTTTCATCAACCATCAATTAATTCAAAAGGATGCCAGTATGTTATCCACGTGGACAGTGAGTGTCAGTCCTGCGGGAACAAGCACCTTCTGGCCCTCGTGACCCTGCCCTTTACCTTGTTCCAGGGACTAGGAAATACTAGCCCTTAAAGTTACTTCTGATGAGCTCCGCCTTTTCTTTTTCCATGAGATTCCTCAGCTCTTGCTCTCAGAAGGCCTGCCAAAGCTGAGCAGTTTCTGTTTAGAGCAACTACCCTTCTTCAGAACAGTTTTGTTCTCAGTGGAGAATAGCCAGTGTGGCTGCTGCTGTCGATGCTAAATAAGGGGGGGCGGTGATGTGCAGAGTTCAAATCGTTTCATTTCAATCCTTTGAAATCCCATAAAAGTATAGTCAGGAGAACACATCTTGAACTTTTGAGGCTCTTGCCTGAGTGGATTAACTAATCCTGTTTACTAATATCTCTCTGCACCCTCTGAGGACCCTCATCTTTAGAATTCAATGCTCCCTTTGCTTCGAACAAAGCCTCCAGTGTGCTGCTCTTCAGATCACAGCTTGAGAGCAAGCTTATTTGCTTTGGTCAAATTTCAAGTGTAAGTGGTTTCAGCCATTTGGCTTACTGTATTTGTGTCATTTTGGGGTGAATTCCAGGGACCTCAAGACACCATTCCTTTTTTACTTGAAAATAGATTTTGTAAAATAAACTGTTAGATTTAAAACTGTTAGATTTGGCCAAGTTTTATTTCTAAGGAAGGAGCCTGTCCTGGCTTAACTTCTACAAAGCCACATACGATATCTGGTTTGAGGTGTTTACCCAATTTAAACAATATAACACATGAATGATGTTTCCTTTTTTCTGCATCCTTTGAATACGAATGACCAGCTAAGGCACTGGGGACCGATGTCTTATGTTTCACCTGCGAAGGCATCCAAACATCGTAGACACTGCTGATTGTTTACCCATTAACCAGCTCACCCAGCTCACCCTCTTTCCCTTGCTAACAAAATCTCACTTTTGTTCCACAGAGAGTGAGTGTGCCCAGCTCCAGGAAATGAATCATTATTGGTTTCAACTCATCATGTAATCTCTCCTCTCTTCTGCCAGGGGTAGGGGTGGGCAGGTGACCCAGCTCTGACCTGTGAAATGTGAAGAGCTCTGGAGATGGGGCTTGGCAGAGCTTTGGGGGAGAGCATTCCTCCCTGATTAAAAAGAGGGAGTCAAGAAGAGATAGCCACTCTCTTTCTCTTCCTGCTATGAAAACTCGAGGTGAATTCCAGAGCTCCCTGGATGTCATTCTTTTTTGATTTGAAAATAGATTTTATAACTATTTGGTGTTATGGAAAAGGAAAGCCAAGAAATGGGCTGAGAAGCATCCATCCCTGTTGTTAGCCAATCCTGGAGCAGCCTCCCTCCAGACTCTTGTTTTGCGCAGGAATTAAATGCCCTTGTTTAAGCCACTTTTAGTTAAGTCTTCTGTTACTTGCAGCCAAAAGCCTCCAGACATACCTGACTTCACAGAACCTCGAGAGCATTTATAACGACCACTCTATCCCAGCTCTACGTGAACAATTCCTCGTCTTCTGCTTGGCTACTAAGCTGTGGCCCCTTAACAGTTTGTTAAACATAGTTGAAGATCCAAGAGTATTGTAAAAGCAGTGTTTTAATTCTTTTGGTTTTCTAGCACCCTGGTGAAGTTAAATAATATAAAAAAAATGATTTTTCAATAACTAATCTGTAGAAAAGAGAATGTCAGGATTCCCAAACAGCCATTTTACAGTTTTCTTCTTTGAATTGTTTCTCAACCTCTCTGACTTAGAATTTGAGTTCTTAATTGGGTCAGCCTTGGGGAATCGTCGGAAACCAACCGTAAACAGCCTCTACTGCCACCAAGGCAGTCACCGTGTTTTTGGGTGTTTTTAATTGATGTAAAAGCTCACCTGCATTGGTAAAACCCCAAATAATCTTCATCCTTTATGGCTTGGCATTTCTTTTTCTTTCTTTTTTTTAAATATCTTTATTGATTTCAGAGAGAGGAAGGGAGAGGGAGAGAAAGAGAGAGAGAGAGAGAAACATCAATGGTGAGAGAGTCATTGATCGCCTGCATCCTGCAGGCCCCCGCTGGGGATTGAGGCTGAAAACCCTACATGCGCCCTGACCGGGAATCGAACCTCAATCTCCCAGAACCTAGGTCGATGCTCAACTGCTGAGCCATGCTGGGCAGGGCAGCTTGGCATTTCATAACCTTATTTGCCTATAACTTCAGCATGTTATTCATTTTTATTACTAGAAGCTTAAATTTGTTCTGTTTTTAACACATTTATCAGTTTTCCTCCTTCCCAACCCATTCATGTATTTATACATTGTGTCCCTGAAAATGTAGGAATGTGGCTAAACCTCATTTGGGGGCTGTTGGGTCAAACTGACAGATGGCAACACCGTCATTTATAGAATTAGCCACCAAATGTACATCTTCAGCTTCCTAGGACTTCTGTTTTCCACACCTCTGCCTGAGAGTACAATTAAGGTGTTTGGGTTAAAACCAGCTCCAGGAAGTCCCTGACATTTTGTAATAAGCAAAAACAGTCATAAACCAACATTTGCTCACAGCCTAAAATAAACCATGCAACCAGCCTAAGTGGAACAGCACAACTTTCTCTTCATTCTGAACTTTAGTTTCTCAGTCGGCCACGGTAGATACTAGTTTATTTGCTAATTCCATGGGGATGGGGCAGTGGGAGAGGAGCAAAAGAGTGACAAAAAGAACAGTGACCACGTTGGGAACTGAGAACTCCCAGTAAATTCAGTGAGTGCAGAATTTGTAGGCCCATGAGCATTTCCACATGTGGTTTGCTGAACTTATTTTCCAATTCCATGTAGAGCACTGATTGCATCAGGAGATGAATAATTTATCTCCTGCATCGGTGGAGCAAACTGTTAGTGTAAAAGTTGTTTAGGAAATTCAGCAAGCACGTATGAGCCAGGCCTGTGCCAACCAGGAAGGACTGTCGCCCTCTTGAAACCTAGGCCTGTGGGGAGGGGTTTCAAAGTTGTCTCGATTATACCCACAGGATTTTCATTTATGGAGGTGACTGAGTGAAAACACAAAGAGGCCAACGCCATTGAGAGCATATTGTTACTTACATTTCCCAAGAGAAGGGAGCATTCCACACCAGTGGGCAAACCCCAGGTTTGATTAGCAGGCAGCAGTCGAGAGGGGAAAGCATGGCCCAGGGTCTAGCCCTGGGGGACTAGGGCAGAGGAACGTTGGCTTGGAGTGTGAGAATTAGGTATGGGCTTGTGATTGGTTGGAGGGTCCGTAATGTGATTTTCACGCACCCACAAAAGCTGACTCACAGAGGAGATGTCAAACAACTTTGGCCATTAGTTTGGCCCTGTGACTAATTTATGTCAAATAGACAAATACAGAATCTAAGAAAACACAGGACAAAAATCCACATGATCAGGCCCTCTCAGTGCACATCAATCGTCTTACATAAAAACACAACTTAGAAACTATACTACATGCCAGTGAGCACATGGAAAACCAACCACTTCGATATTCCAGGTTTTAATTATAAAAATATGTAGTAAAGAATTTGACCTTGCTCAAAGAGACGTCGGGTCTGGCTTCTGGGATTAATCTGTCACACCTGATAAGACTGTCTTTGTTTAGGGCACAGGATGGCCACACTGGATCTCAGGGTGGGGACTGACCTCTCCAGAAAGACCAGCTGTCATTTAGGGTGGGGCTTTGGGTCCTGTAGTATCTGGCAACTTTCAGATACTTCAACCTTGTGGGCAGTTAGTGAATCATGCCCACATCATGAGACCCCATTAAGGACTCTGGACACTGATGCTCAGGTGAGCTTCCCAGGTTGGCAGCGCTCCATACCCATTGTCACACATAGATGCCAGGAGGTAACACATTCTAACCTCACAGGAGAGGACACGGGAAGCCTCACATCTGGAAGCCTCCCAGATTCTGCCCATGCATCTCTTCCTTTGGCTGATTTTAATCTATATCCTTTCCCCTTTCCCTGTAGTAAACCATAACCATGACTATAAAAGCTCTCTGTGAGTTCTGTGAGCCCTTCTAGTAAATTTATCAAACTGGGTGGTGGTTTGGGACCGCCCCCCCCAAACATGTAGTTGGTATTAGAAGTAAAGACAGTCTTGGGAACTGTGACCTGAACCTTTGCATTTGTCTAACTCCAGGCAAAAAGTATATGCACGTGCATTGGAGAGAGAAAGAGAGACATACATACATACATACATACATACATACATACATACATACATAGATGAAACTTAAAAGTAAAGCCAGGCCAGTGTGACTCAGTGGTTGAGCGCTGACCTATGAACTAGGAGGTCATGGTTCGATTCCCCGTCAGGACACATGCCAGGGTTGCAGGCTCCATCCCCAGTAGGGGGCGTGCAGGAGGCAGCCGATCAGTGACTCTCTTCATCACTGATGTTTCTCTCTCTCTGTCCCTCTCCTTTCCTTTCTCTGAAATCAATAAAAACATTTTTTAAAAAAGTAAAGAAGGTATTCAGTAAAGAATGGAAAGGTCTCGTCCCTTCTCTGGCTTCACCAGTCCCAGTAATTTGGAGGATCCCACTGTTAACTGTTTCTTTCTGGTTTATCATTCTACACATTTTCTGCACAAATACAAACATAAATACACACTGTATTATTTTTTATCATAAATGAGATTGTCCTCTATAGCCAGCTCTGAAACTTCCCTTTGTCCCTTGTGTTTCAGGAGGAGGCGGGCCAGCACACCTGGGCCTCGGTGGCTGTACCATCAGAAGAGAATCGAGTCTTGGGGTTCTCGTCAGATCACACGGTTTCACACACATAGAGCTCTCAGAACGGTGCTGACACAAAGTTAGCAAACACCTGTGTATTTTGTGTATTTGTGTATTTAGCCAGCCCTCTATTGTATACATTGCTATTTTTAATTTTTTCATTATTTCTAGCAAGGTTGCCATAAATATCCTTGAACTTGTACTTACACATTCACATCTAGAATAAATTAAGGCCCTGGCTGGGTAGCTCAGTTGGTTAGGGCATCATCCTGATAGGCCAAGGTTACATATGTCAGGACACATACAAGAAGCAACCAATGAATGCATAAATAAGTGGAACAAATCGATGTTTCTCTCTCTCTCTCCCCTTTCCTCTCTCTCTCAAATCAATAAATAAAAATTTATCTAAAATCCTTAGGAATGGAACTGCTATGTCAAAGGGCCTGTACATTTAACATTTTGCTAGGTGTTGTCAAGTTGCTCCCTAAAACTGTTGTACCAATTTCCATTCCTATTCCTCACCTCTGGTATGCCTGACTCTCCTTACTCCCAATTACTGAGCATTATCAAACATTTTAGTCTTTGCCAATCTGATGGGGGGTTTTTAATTACATCTCCTTGTAGTTTGGTTTGCATTTATTTAATTATTGTGAGGATGAATATCTTTTTTATATATTTATTCATTTACTTTATATTTATAGCACTTTTTTCTCCCAGCTGCTTAATTCATGTGCTTTGATTTTCTATGTGATTTAAGCAAACTTCCTACACCATTTGAAACTGATGTCTTGAATGAGAATCAGGCAAAATGAAAAGATGCCAGCGTGCTTTTTCCAGCCAGCATTTCACGCCATCGTGAGTTCCACTATTGTTTCAAATTTCCTTAAAAATAGAAAATAAAACAAAGCAAAATAAAAACAATAGGCTGGGAAGAGGTACTAATTTTCTCTGGTTGATGGAAGGGCTTTTGTTTGTTTGTTTGTTCCTCTTAACTAAATAGAAATCATTCCCTTTATTTCAGCTTATATGCGTTTCTCCAGTATGGAAACCAACCCACCAAGAACTGAATCTTTTTATTCTTTAATTTAAACCAATCTAATAAGTAAATATTCTGTTATGTCTCATCCAACATACGTGGTGGTTGATAACAAACCTGGTAACAACTTTTATGTGTATGGGTAAGATTTCAGATTACTTTACTAAAGCAGGTTGACTTGTATGCTGTTCTAAAGATACGTTCTTACAGGCAACGGCATGGTGACTGCCGGAGGGACGGGGTGGGGCAGGTAAAGGGGAGTAGATGGTGATGGCAGGAGGCTTGACTTGGGGTGGTGAACACACAATACAATATACAGATGATGTATTATAGAATTGTGCACGTGAAACCTAAATAATTTTATTAACCAATGTCACCCAATAAATTAAATTTTTTAAAAAAAGATATATTCTTGATTTTCAAGTGAATTTCATTCGCATTTTGCAAATAATGCTTGGGTAAACTCCTTAGAAATTTGGCTTCTCCAAAAAGGAGGGATTCTAAAACATGCTCTTACCTTTCTTAAATCTTTTCTTTCAAAACTGACCCCTTGCAAGCATCCCAAATGGGGCCTCTTGTTTTTCAACTGTACAACCTCTCCCTTCCTTCCCATTTCTCAGAACTTGTAATAGCCATTATCTGATTATACACATGCTGGCTTACTTCACATATTTGTATATATCTATATCCATCTTTGTTTTCCTGCTAAGTTGTAAAACTCTAATAGATTAGGTGCTCTATTAGTTATAAATTTCTACATAAGAAATTACCCCTAAATTTAGCAGCTTAAAACAACAATAAACACTTATTCTCTAGCAGTTTCTGCAGGCCAGAAGTTTAGCTGGGCTGCAGTCATCTAAAGGAAGCCTGGGTGGAGCAGGAGATATGCTCTAAGAGGGATGGATACTCCTGTGGCTGGCAAACTGACTCTGTAGTTTCTCACCGAGTGGACTTCTCCGTAGACCTACTCAAGAATCTTCATGATATGTCATCTGGCTTTGCCCAGAGTGAGAGATCCAAGAAAGGGCAAGGGGAAAGCCACAATGTATTTTATGGCTTAGCCTCAGAAGTCAGACATTTGTCCCCAAATTTCCTATTGGTCAGCCTTCTACAGGGGCATGAATACCAGGAGGCAGGAATCACGTGTGGCCATCCTGGAGGCTGGCTACCAGGGGGACCCCTGTCTTTTATTCATTGTTTACATAGATCATAGACCTTGTCATGGGTATAATCATTTAAAAGAATCCAACTATGGGGACATCTGTAATAATTTCAACAATAAAGATAAGTTAAAAAAAAAAAATCTGCCCAGCTGGGCGTGGCTCAGCGGTTGAGCGTCGACCTAGGATCCAGGTGATCGGGGTTCGATTCCTGGTCAGGGCACATGCCCGAGTTGCGGGCTCAATTAATGACTCTCTCATCATTGATGTTTCTACCTCTCTCTCTCCCTCACCTTTCCTCTCTCTGAAATCAATAAAGATATATTTAAAAAAAAAAAAAATCCAACCATGCAGAAATACTGCAATGAATCAGGAAACTGGTTATTTTCATTATAATTGGTGATGGGTAAATGGACACGTCTTAGGTCAGTTTCCTGGGGAAATATCTCCAAGACAGAATTTGCATACAAACAAGCAGTTTACTGTGGAAAGCGCTGAGAATCAGCACCCCTGTGGGGCGTGAAGGCGGGAGGACTGAGGTCAGTGAGTTGAACGACTTACAGAAAAGGCCTCAGCTCAGGCCCAGGAGAGCTCTGAGTCCTGATGGCCCTTCACAGGGTTAACACTATGGAAATTAGCAACCACCTAAACCACCTGGTTTTGATCCCTGATTTGACCCCTGAGCCAGTTATTGATCATTTACCAGCACACAGTGATCTATTGAATCACTTCTCTGAGATCCAGAATGTCATATTTGAGCATATCAACATTTCTGAGAAGTCCTACAATAAGGAAGTACCTTTTGCTTTATGAAATAAACGTTTCCCAAACATATGACATGGATATAGATCTTAGCCCACAGACTAAAGGGTATAAGAAGTTATTTAATGTCTAATTCCGAGCCCTTTCCTTTCAGATTGATGGGAGAGAAAAAAAACCCCATAACCTCCCACCTGCCAGGAATTCTCTCCCCACCCCCCACCCCTGGGTGGTGCCCCACTTCCAGCTGGCAGGTGGGGGCGCGTCTGCTTCTGGCTCTCTCTCATCGGTGCACCCCGGCAGCTCAGGTGCCCCAAAGCCCTGCCCACAGGGCCCTGCCAGCTGAGGCCTGCGCAGCCCCTCTGATGGCTCCGGTAGAGAAATCTCTGTCCGTTAGGTGGGGTGCGCACTGTCCCCAGCCCCGTGCTCATCACTGCCTGTTGCCTCCCGGGCCTGTCACACCGCCCTGCCCGGCTCCTGAAAGCTTCTGAGTTGAAAGCCTGGTCTGGGCAGCCTCGCCGTCCCCTTGGCCTCCTTCCTGGGCCCTGCAGGGCCGCAGGGACACGGGCTCCCTCCCTCTGCCCCTGCTCCTCCGGGCCCCCTCTCCCCCGCCCACCCCCTTCCCTGCCACCTCCTACCCTGGGGCCTTCCACTCCTCACCCTCTCCGCCTCTGAACCTTCCGGGGCTGGAGCAAATCCCTCTCGGCTCTAAGGCTTTAGGTTTGAATAACAAAAGCCAGAAAGTCTGGCGGTTCGGTTTCTGCCCTAAAGGAAGCCTCCCTAAGGCAAGGAGACCAGTGCCCTTCATCTGCTTACATGAAGAAGCATGAAACTGGGAGGGATGGGGAACAGCTCACATCTAAAAACACCTGTCACTCCGTCGCACCTGGCTGAACAGTTCTGTGGAGCCCAGGTCAGGGACACTGGACTGTGAGGAGCTGCTGGGTGCCCAGCAGGAGCCACAGGATGGCCTCAGGGCTCACGGCTGAGGACTGTCCCTGGTTGGGAGGCGCTTTCACCTGCAGACTCCTCTGCCCTTCTGGGGCGAAGGTGTGAAGCTGCCATTCTGGGGGTAGGGGGAGCTAAGGGAATCCCAGTTGCCTGGAGTAATCGGGGCTGCTGAGGGCCAGTGCAGGGAGGCCGCTGTTCTTGATGGCTTTTTACCAGACTGCATCTTGCCACTGCGCTGTGTTTCTACAGGTACTGCTTTTTGAAGGACCAGTGGCACTTTTGAAAAAGATCCTGATCCCCACTGTGAGAGTAGAAGGCTCTGGGAGCATGTTAAATCCCTTGGAAAATTAATATATTGATTTAGAAGTGACACCAAAATGCAGAGACTCCACCAGACCAAAATAAATTCAAACACAGTTAAGTAAGCACGCTTTAATAGCAGGCTCTTTCCAAATTGTTTATTTTTCCATAGCCTTTATATTGGCGGCAACTGAGATAACAAATCCTGGGGCCCGATAAGATCAACAAATTACTAAATGCTAATTGTTTCTGCCAGGTGTAAGGGAGAAGATAAATAGCTTATAAATTAAACAGCAGTGTCTGAGGGTGCCATTCCCACACTCAAGGCTGTTCTGTACTTTCTCCAGCAAAATAATTCCCCCTTATCCCATAATTAGACACTTTTACTTAAAAAAATGCACTCATTAATGAATAGGTTATCCTTCCACTGCCAAATTTAGAAGAGAAGAAAAAAGATAAGGGGTCAGGAGTCTAATACAGTGAATGCCAATGACTTTCACCCTCTTGCCATGATGTACAGAATGTCCGCCGGGGAATGTATTTGGCCGCCTATTAGTTTTCCGTAAGGAGCGGCTCTCCCAGCTGAAGCGTGCTGGTCATCGCAGCTGGGCCTGTGCTCCCGGGTGCCTTTCAGTGGCCACTCACACGCCGCAGCTGTTCCTTGTCATTTAGGATCCTGCCTCAGGTTCACTTACTTGTGTTACTATACCATCAGTTTATTCAATGCCAGGTAATATGTCGTTCTATGGAAGTCAGCTGTTTCCTTCTCACCTTCGCCTCTCAAGGGAGCCTTGTAGAGTTGAATCTCGCCAACGCATTCCTACCAATGCAGACAGTGCAACGCGGGGTGAAGGGTTGTTTTCTTTCCTCTCTTCAGCCTCTGAACATCTGGTTAGAAGAGTTATCTGGATAATGTTATTTTTCACTCTGCTTGAGTCATAGCATGTCAAACACGTTAGAAATTCTAAGGACAAAGATGTGTTCATTCCTTGCTATCCCACCCATCCATCCATCCACCCACCTACCCACCCATCCGTCCATCCATCCATCCATCCATCCATCCATCCATCCATCCATCCATGCATATGTTTACTTCATCAGTGGTTCTTCTCATGTTTACCAAACTTCTTTTGGTTCACACTCAGCCCAGGATGGGAGATAAAAGACAAATGTGAGTCCAGCACATTTCTTTCTGCTTAGCTCAAAGGGAGAGGCCAAAATTGTAAATATGTACTGATTACAGTAAAAAGCTGTGGGCAGGCCCCACCCAGCTTGGGCTTAGAAAGGGAGATTCCAGCGAGAGAGATGATAAGGCAGAGGAGCAGCAGAGTTGGGGCTTGTGGGCCCTCCTGAGCTCCCCTCAGAAGCAAGGAATTGCCTGCCACGGCTGGGTTGCCCAGTGCAGGCATGGCCAGGAGCAGCCTGCAAAGATGAGGTGCAGCACTGGACTGAGGTCCCATTTTATTCTCCCGGTAACCCTGTGATGTAGGCACTTCTTTAGCTGCTCTATACTGGGGAGCAAGAGGGAGAGAGAAGAAAAACCCCAGCAGCCCCTGACCACTGTGACCTTGGAAAAGAAACAACTTCTCTGGGCCTCAGTTTTTTTCTCTGTTAAATGGAGATAAAACAGTTTGTACCTCTCAAGCTTGTGGTGAGGATGAAATGAATTTATACATGTAAATATATACTTAGAATAGTGCGTGAGTTCAATACATAATAGCAATCATTACTAATCCCACTGATTAAGTTTTGTGAGTATTAATAAGTGACCCAAATTGACCAGCTAACAGGAGCAGGGCTAACAGTCAAACTGCTTCCTTACCTGCAATACTGTGTATAGTACCACACAGGATGACTCCCTGATCAAGACTGGCGCCACTGTTAGCAAAATAGCACCAGAACGTTACTGGCACCAGATTGGTCCTCGGTTCAGCAACCTCGGTACTTGAGTTCTGGCTAAGAAAGAATTCAGAGCCAAGACTCAAATACAAGCAAAAGTTTATTTAGAAAGTCACAGAGGTAGAAGAAGTGAGCTGTGGAAGAAGTGAGCCAGCTGCAGTGCATGCGCTCAGGAAACAAGTTACAGAAGCAAAAGAAAGGCCCTTGGAACTTAGGAGAAAGAGGGCAAATATATAAGTGGCTGGAGGGAAGTAGAGAGGGAAAGGCTCAGGCATGTTCCAGAGGCAGCGAGCTTTGCATTGGTTTCTCAGTCCTGAAGACTTTGATCTGCTTTTCAAAGGCGGGGACTTCAGGGAAGAATCGCCATAGAATATCTGTCAGCTTTCCAGGTGTGTCCCTGAAGATCGTAGTCTCCACTGATTGGTCGACACTTGGGTAGGGAGCCTTAGTCATTGCAGCTGGCCCTGACGTCAGCCATGGCGTCACCCATCACCCGGCAGTCACCTGTCACTCGGCTGTCACCCAGCCTGGCCTTGTTCTTTCTCTGGGCCTGGAGCTGAAACACAACTGAGATTTAGATGTTATCTCTAGTTTGACCCAAACTCTGTCTCTGTTGCCAACAGACAGGGGACTTTATTCCTGAGATTATTTGATGCAGGTCAGAACCTCATTGTCCCGAGGGCTCAGTGCTTAAGGGAGTGGTCACGTAAGGGCTTGTATTTGAGTCACATGAGGCTTGTCTCCCGCCCCCCTTGTTACTCGTCTAAGTCATGTTACCACATGACTAGTGACATGCTAGGGAAGGAAAGGTCAGGGGAGGGTCAGAACCACATGACCAACCAATGAAAGGCCAAGGGGTTTAAACTGAGTGACCAGCGATATGCTAGGGGAGGAAAAGTCACCCTGGGGGTGAGGCCTCACCTTACAATTGTTCGTTGCTAGGCACCCCAGGTTTTCCTTCCTGGGGACCTTCCATACCTGGCCCATCATTCCTTGCTCTGCTCTTGCCTAACGCCTACAAGGCTTCCTGGAGGTGGTGGCACCTGAGCTGAGTCTGGAAGAAGGGCCAGGAGTTTGCCAAGGAAAGAAGTGGGAGAGGCATTTCAAGGAGCTAGAGCAGATTGTATGACTCTGGAGACATAAGCAAGCCTGGTGTATTGGGGGCTGACGTACGGCTCGGGGGGAGGAGTGAGTGGGACCAAAAGCAGATGAGAATCAGCTGAGGAGCTTGGGCTGGATCCTGAGGCCTTGCAGATTGTTTGTTTGTTTGTTTGTTTAAATATATCTTTATTGATTTCAGAGAGAGGGAGAGAGAGAGATAGAAACATCAATGATGAGAGAGTCATTGATTGGCTGCCTCCTGCACACCCCCAACTGGGGATCAAGTCCTCAACCCGGGCATGTGCCCTGACCCGGAATCGAACCACGATCTCCTTGATCCTAGGTTGATGCTCAACCACTGAGCCACACCGGCTGGGCGATTGTTTTGTTTTTGGTGCTAATTATGTGTTTATGTGAAGGGTGGGGAAAAACAAACAAAATTTAGGTCATCTGTACTTACAATTTACTTACTGTTTCTCTTTAAATGACTTGCTCTTTTTATGTAAATTTATTTTTAAAAGAAATTTTATATCACAGCCATAAACGGTAAGCTCACAGTGCCAGATGTGTTTTGGAATTTGATTTTTTTCTGATTTTGAAAGGTAATGTAGTGCATATAACCAACATTAGTTAACAACCCTAGAGGGCAAAAGAATCAATGACTATTTCTGAAGAGAAATGTATGAATATTTACACAAGGTAGGATAAAGACTATTTATAGCTTGCCTCAAATCAGCCTTCACTCCAGACTTACAAAAAACCTTTCATTTTTCAGAGCGTTTTGGGTTTTAGAATATGGATGAGTAGTATCACTTCCTCGAAATAGAAAGCAATAGAAAATACATTCATTGCAAAAGATGGAATGGGATTAAGGTCCAGCCCAGCAACCTGCTGAGGCTGCAGCAGGGCTCTTGTTGAAAAGGAGAGTAGCAAGTAAGGTGGGCACAGCCCCCACTGGCAAGGCTAACAATGGGGAGCTTGGTGCAGGGAAACTCTACGGGATATTCTTGCAACTATTCATTTTTTAATGACTCTCCTTCATCGCACCTAAAGCAACCCATGGACTCCACCCACCCCCAGGGCAGGCTGGGGCTGGGCTGAGCAGTACTGTCTCTGAGTGTCAAGCCAAGGCCTGGGGCTTTCTCTGTGGTCAAGGAGGTTTCTATAAAGGTGTTTTTAGTGGATTTGGAGAGTGTCTTTGAGAGTTTTATCTGGGGATAGGAGTGAGCAGTTCGGCAGGAGCAGACAAAGTAGGGTGGAGCTGGGGGGAGGGAAAGGTTGATGGTCATGAAGGGACAGATGTGGGACAGATGTGGGTGGACCAGAGGGTCAAAGCAGCAGGAATCCAGGCCCACTGGAGGTGCTCAGGCAGGGCCTGGGAAGGTAGCAGAGTGTGTTAGGGGCTGGCTAGGGCAGGATGCTGTCTTTGAGGGGCCCAAGGGCACCTTATGGAAAATGCCCCTCGGGGCTGGAGGCCAAAGCTCAGAGCCAGAGACCCAGGTTTGGATGCCACCCTTTTACAGATCATAGTAGGGCCCTGTGGCTGGAGGACATCTCCAGAAGAGAGAAAAGAACACTCCTGTCCCCCAACCCTGAAATCCCCCACCCCTACCCACTGAGCTTTAAAGTGAGGCAGAGGGGAGTAGACCCAGACTCCCTACAAACTGGGAAGTAGGCCGATGGAAAGGGAAGCTTGATTCCTGGTTGTTAGCCGGGGAGCCCATGGAATGGGGATCTAATTGGTGAGGACCCATGTCCAGGGCCGCTTAAACAGGGAGCTGTTCTAGCAAAGGCAAAGGAGACAATACCAAAAAAAAAAAAAGGTGCACATGGAGACATCCTGGTGAAAGCACAGTCTGCAGGCCTATTGGCACACAGAGGACATCGTCCAGACCACATGCCTCATTTGCCCCAAACTCTCTCGGGCCCAGCAGCCCCTTCCCTGAGCCACCAACAGCAGGGGTTCTGTGCCAAGCCTGTGCCATTCTGGGGGCTTAACCCAGCTGCTGGAAACAAGAGAGAAACTAGGGTCCCCGGGCCCTGTGACTGAATCTGGATCCCGGCTGACGGGAGAGCAGCCCTGAGCAGAGGCCGCCCTGGCCTGGCCTGATGGTAGGACCCTGGCTCCCTAGGGTTGGTCCCCTGCCCCCCAGGGTGGGAAGACTGGCAGCTGGCTGCGGGTGGGCCTGGGAAGCCGGTCAGCCTGACATCCCCAGCAGATGTCAGTCTGGGAACAGGAAGCAGCTTGTTTGGGGCTTCTAAAATTAAATAAATAATAAGCACAACCACAAGAACAGTCTTTTATTCCAAAGTAAAAAATGCTTTAATGACTAGAGCATTTAACACATCGGGGGCTTTCATTGTTTTCAATTATGTGCAATTCTGAAAGGAGAGCCCAAATTCCGAGCCTGAATGGAGAATTGTGGGGCTGCAGATTTGTGCTGTTTTAAACATTTGCTTTACTACTTTAAGAAGAGAACTGTAAAATGGAAATAATGATATATTATTACAAGTAAATTACACTGTGGAGTAGCATTAATATTGCAGTTGAAACCTAGAATTTGAAATAAAGATAGAAATATTCATTTGTACATAGTTTTTGTTCTTAGAAAAATGATTTGGAATTAGGCAAGAAGCTTCCTTCTGCGTGTCGCCTCCGGTGGGAGGAGGGGTGCTGAGTGCTCCTGGGCCCACATGGCCCTACAGGGGCCAACAGCAGGGCCCCAGGCACCCCCTGGGACAAGGAATCTATCATTCTCAGCCTCCAGGGACAGGCGTCCTGGCATGGAGTGGGGCTTCCCCAGGGAGGGAAAACTATTGCATTACAGAAACGTGTGATTCAGAAATCCCTGCACTCTGGCGTGGTGGGAGGACCTAACAGTCTTAGGTGCTTGGGGACAGAGACTGAATAAGGAGATGATGGCCGTGGGTGACAGACAAGCCTCACTATCCGTCTTCTCAGAAGCAACCCCTATTGCGGGCCTGGCCCCCATCCATGCCCCCTCCTCTCCTCCTGGGAAGAGAGCTGGGAGAAGGGTGACAGGAAAAGGGTTACTGTCTATGACTTCCTTCTGTTTATTTGTCAGTTCAAATGTTGTTTAAACCAGTATAATATAGCTGAGCTCCGCTGACTCTTCTGAACCGAACATCAAAGCCTGGCCAGTAAAAAGTGATCTTTGGAAATGCATCCTTTAGAGGCACCCCCTCATCCTAGACCAGGGCCCCCTACCCGTTTCCTGACCTGGCCCTGCCCACTTTGCCACCTCTCTCCCCTCTTGTCTGCCTGTGCCCGAGGTCCCTCAGCGCAGGTCACCCTCCTTCACCATCGCCCATAGAGGCCACTAAGCTCACACTCCAGACCATGTAGCCTGCATGAGGCGTTCTGGGGCTTCCGCTCGCCCCACCCCACCTTTGTGCTCCCAGAACACGCAGCACTAGTCTTACAGCATTTACCATAGTGCGTTTGTTCCCCCGTCGATCATGAGTTCCCTGAAGTCACTGGGTTCATATTTGTGTTTCTTTCCCTTTGCAGGGAATAACAATAAGTGGTTTTGAAGGAATGATTGGCAGTGGGAGGTGGACTGGGAAGTATGATTTATGGAGCACATTATGACTGCCCTGCAGGATAGGCATGATCTCTCTTTTTACAAATGAGGAAACCCAGGGTCAGAGATGTTTAGTAACTTACCCCAAGTCACAGAGCCAGGAAGGGACAGAGCAAGGATTCTAATCCAAATTTGTCTGATTTCCCAAACCACCTTCTTACCCTTCACTATGGAGAGACTCAAAGCTCCCCCAGCTTATACATTGGACCCCACCGGGAGACCTTCACAGCACTTCTGTGTTCTCTGTCCCTGGGAATCTTCAGGACAGCCCAACAAATACCAAGGGTCTTTCTTATGGAGATTTGCATTAGTTCCCAATGACCACCCGCCTCCTCCACCTTTGTAACCTTTTATTACAAAGCCATAAACCTAGAGAAAAGTTGAAAGAATAGAACAATGAACATGAGTGCATCCTTCATATTCGAGAACATATATACACTCTTATATGTGTATTTATATGTTAGAGGTTTGGGTGTTTTGTTTTTTGTTTTTTTACTTTTTTACTAAACTATTTGAAAATAACTTGCAGATATCAGGACACTTGACTCCTAAATGATTCAGCATGCCTATGTTAAGGAGAAAGATCTTTTTCTAGAATCACAACATCATTTCTTTTCTTTTTTTAAAAAAAATATATCTTTATTGGTTTCAGAGAGGAAGGGAGAGGGAGAGAGAGAGACAGAAACATCAATGATGAGAGAGTCATTGATCGGCTGCAGCCCGCAACCCGGGCCTGTGCCCTGACCGGGAATCGAACCCCGATCCCCTGGATCCTAGGTCGATGCTCAACCTCTGAGCCACGCCCAGCCGGGCCACAAAACCATTTCTAAGTGGTTTAGGAAAGTCCTTTTATAGCTATTTTTGTTTTTGATCCAAAGTCCAATCAAGAATCACTAATTTCATTGAAGTTATCTTTTCTCTTTAGTCTCCTGTAACCTCCAACACTTTGATACCGACACTGTTGAGTCCAGACTAGTTTTCTTATAGAGAGTCCCACATTCTGGATGTCTCTGTTCCCTCATATCCCCCGCAAGAACGTCAGGTAGGCAACATTGTGTATTTTCCACAGCATTGTATCAGGAGGCTCGTGTCCCTTTGTCCCATGACTGATGTTACTCTGTGAGATTACTCCGTGTGGTAGGCGACCTCTAAGATGGTCCCTAATAGTTCCTACCTGCTGGTAGCCACATCCTGTGTGTCCTGCTCCCTTTCACTGAGGGTTGGACTTAGTGACTCACTTTGAAAGACTAGAATATGACAGAAGATTTAAAAGGTCAGCTCTGAAAATAGATTATAAAACGACTGTGGCTTTCCTTTGGGGAGCACTGGCTCTCAGTTTGCATCACTTGCCCTGAGGGAAGCCAGCTGCCCTGCTGTGAGGCAGCCACCCGGAGAGGCCCCCCAGGGGTGATCTTGGAGGAAATCTTTGAGGTTTGCCAACCGCCACCTGGGTGATCTAATTGACTGCAATAACTTATTTCTGATAGTCAAATTGTCCCAAATTTGGTGAGTAGAAGTTCCTTGCAGCTGAGGTCGGTATCCTTTTGACATTTCCATCAGCCTCGAGCCGTTCTTGCTCTCCGGCTCACTTTTGTCTTTTCCCCACCCCTGACCTGGAATCAGCCATCTCTCCAAGGTTTCTTTTCGTGGAGAATGGCTTTCAGAAGCCACGCTCTGGTCACTAGGTTTGCTCCTCGGGTATCACTGCTTATAGACCCTTTCAGTGGACAGAACTAGAAAATGTGGAGTTTTTTAAAAGCAGTTTTTAAAAAGAAATTTCCTTCTATTTAAATTAAACTCTGTGGAGTTCTTCCTCCCCTTTCCATTCTGTATTTGCATCTCCGCCTCCACAGTGAGAACCTTGATTCCCAACATCAACATATTTAATCATTTGCTCTGTCCTACAACACACTTAAAATCATTTCAGAATTGCTACTCCCGTACCATTTCCAACAAGAAGCCTTCGAAGAAAAACCCAAGACTTCTTTGCAGTTCCGTTTGTTCTTAGATATATCCCACGAAGTGTATACAGAGTCCAGTATCCACAAATCATTGAAATTAACTGTGTGTATGCGTTTCCATGATCAATTTGATATGCAGTTGAGTTTCCTTGTTTCTGTTTGCATTTAGTTTTAGGGTTTGCTTTTATCAAATCTTTCAAAATTTAATTACTGTTTTTAATATATAAAACTTATACATGGTTCAAAAGTCAAAACAAGATATTGAAAAGTATACTCGGAAGTCTTACTCCCACCCTGACTCTTCCCACTCCATTCCTACCCACCCACTAAGGCAAACGTTTTTCTTAGGGTCCGGTTGATTCCTCCTGTGTTTCTTCTCCTGATACAAAAAGTAGCACACCAGACCCTCTCTTCAGCACCTTGACTTGTTCATTTAATGTATCTTAGGAATCACAAGTCAATTCGTGGATGTGTTCCTCGACCTTTTCAGCCTGATGTTAGGCCATCCCGCCAGTTCCTCATGGCTTAATCAGTTTGTATCCTAATAGGTAAACATGTAGGTTGTTTCTAATATTTTGTTACTGTAAATATTGTCTCGGTGAAATACTTTATAAATATGGTATTTTATGTTTGTGGAGTTGTACTGTCAGGGTGAATTTCTGGAATGAGATAAATGCACATGTAGTCTGGCCAGATGCTCTAAATTCCTCCCACAGGGGCCCTGCCGTTTTGCCCTCCCACCAAGGATGATGAGACTGCGCAAAGGACCGGCGTCTTGGTGCGGCTCTGATATGCATCTGTGTCATTCTGAGTGAAGCCGAACATCTTTTCATATATTTGAGGTCCAGCTACATAAGGTGTGTGTGTGTGAACTGTTCATGCTTTTGCCCAATTTTCTATCAAGTTTTGGCATTTTTCTTTAATATTGAGATGTTTCTTATATCCCTAATATTACAGATTAGCTTGTGTCTGTGACAAATATTACAAAGTTTTTCTCTCAGTTTGCTCTTTTTTTTTTTTTTTGCCATGCAGCAGGAGTTTTTAAAATGTTATATTTTTAGTACTCTTTTACTGCATCTGGATATTTTATTTCTCGTTAGGAAGCATTTATCTGGGAGCTGGGCTGGGCTTGGACTGGGCCTCCTTTTTGTGAGGCACAGTAGTGAGACCTCTTTCCCTTCTGCCAAGGAGGTGTCGGGGGCACTGAACTGAGCCATCTGATGGGTTTTAGTCTCTTTCACTCTCCGCAGTTCCACATCCCTCCCCTTGACCCAAGGAACCCTGGCTGGGGACAGTCACCAGCTCTCATGGGGAGCGTGGCTGCCACATCCGGACGGAGCTGCTGTACATCTTCTCTCTCAGCTGGAGGGACGGGCTCCAGGCTGCCCTGGGCTTGCATGCGGTGTGAGTCACAGACAGACTTTTCCCACACCCAGAGTGTAAGTAAGTTCACCCGTGTTGTCTTCTGATACTTGTGTGGTGGCATCATTTTTCACAGTTCTGACCCATTTGGCATTCATCCCGGTGAGTGGTAAGGGGTTTGGGTCCCCTTTTTCAAGAGGCAAGGCGGCCGCACGGAGTGGGGGTGGGGTAGCGTGGAGAAGTAAGTGGCGCTCCTAAGGTTTGGGCCACTAGGTGGCGCTCCTTCAGATTTCGTTTCTGTAGGACTGTGGGCGGGAGGCTGTATGTCTTCAGAAGGGAAATGACTTGCTAGGTTTAATTGGCCAAGGGGAAGCCTTAGTGGGAAGTGCCCTTCCTTCCACTCAACCTTGACTTCTATAGGCAGGCTCAGTGCTTCTTAACCCACGTTAGAAAATACCACTTCCCCCACACCTCTGCTTCCTGTCAAGAGGGAATGTGCCTCTGGGGGGGGGGGGGGGGTGCACAAAGGCGGCCTTTGCAGTGTCTCAGGCCCTGGGTGAGGCAATGGGGAGAGGAGTCAGAGAAGTCAAGGTGGCACTACCCAGACCTATGTTTCTTGAGGACCTTGGGCCTAGGGGAGCAACGAGACCTTGGTTCTTGTGCCAAAGCTGCTGCCAACAGCCGTTACTGCAGGCATGCCACCTAGCCGCCTCTTCCTCACTGTCCTCATCTAGAAAACGGGACAACAGTGCCTTCCCTACCCATGTGCCAAGAATGTCAATGGGGTAACATAAGTGGAAATATGTGTAGAATGTAAAGGCATGCTGTGCAAATGTGTTTCTGCTATCATTACGGTTGCATTTTGCCATATAGGGATATCTCTCTCTAGAAGATGGATAACCATGAGGCTAATTTGCTGTCTGTAAGGTGATTTTTCCATGTACCCTCTCTTCTGTGGAAGCGACGAAGCCTTAAGGAAAAAACAAGCTATTTAAATAAAAGGACTGCCTAACTAGAGACCCTAGACAGCTCGTGGGCAACCTGTGGGCAAAGGAGCTGCAGCTGGCCGGCCACAAATCAGTCAGGCTTGGAAGGGCTGCGATGGAGCGGCACCCGGGCGGTGAGATGATCCTGTCCCTGCCTGTCGCACAGCTGTGAGTATCCGTCCACGGGTGAGCAGGTGGACTGTACAGTGACTTAGGAGGGGAGAGAGCAAACCCGGTGAGACAGGAGATCTTGGCTCCGGTGAGGGAACAAATACTGACCACAGCTGATGGCGTGACCCTTCTCCTTCCATCAACAGCTGTTGCCAGGGGTTAGCCAGCTACTGCTTGTACCTCAGAAGAACCCACATCAGAACTGAGTGGGAAAACTTTCCATAGGCTGTTCAGGCAACAATGTTTAAAGACCTTTCTTAAGAAAGGCAGTGTATTTCCTGTGAGTTGTTACAATTAAGAATACTTATTTTTGATACCGAATGTCTAAATTCATCTGCCCCCTGAAGATCATTTCATCTCCTACTGTGTGCTATCTCAGCAGAAAAAAATGCTTTCTCCAAATGTGTCAGTTCTATTTTTAAAAAGGTTCAGTGACCTATTTCTGTAATTCTCACAGACACTGAAAGAACGGCAGAGCCTATTTAGGCTCAATTCTGTCACCGAAAAGTTCCCCTGCCAGGTGTTGCCTGGAGAGGTGCCATCTTGCTTTGCAGTGAAGAGGCATCCAGAAGTTGGGGGGTGTTGTCAGAGTGAGGTCATGAGAGCATCAGCACCCACAGACACAGGCACACTTCTCCATTTCTGAACAATGTCATGATGAGTGTGGTCCAACTTCAGCGAAACTCGACATCAGGAGCTTGCTTAAGGATCAGTCATTTCCTGAACAAAGAACTTGAAAAGACAGTTCACAGAAGAACTATAATTCATTGACTAACATGGAAAAATAGCTAGCTCCTCTGGTAATCAGGGAAATGAAAATTAGCAAGGCCACTTTCCAAAACTATCTTATGGTATAGAAAGTCAGGATGAAGATCCTTGGGTGGGGCGAAGGAGCTGAAAGGGGACGTGACAGGGGCTTCTTGGGTTCTGGTAATGTTCAGTTTCTTGATCAGGGTGCTGGTTACTTACTTTGTGGAAATTCGATCATGATTTGTGTAGTTCTTTGATAAACCTCACTATAAACTTTACGTAAGAAAACAAATTCACCATCTACCTATTAAGTTAGCAAAAAAAATGTTTAGTAATAATTCTTAGTGCAGCTGAAGCCATATGAAGCTGGATTTTTAAAAATTTTTCGTTGATCTTAGAGAGGAGGGAGAAAGAGACACATTAATCGGCTGTTCCACCCATTCATGCACCCATCAGCTGACCCCTGCATGGGCCCCCACAGGGACCAAAACACCAACCCCGGCACATCTGGACGAAGTCCCAAACCAACTGACCTACCTGGCCAGGGGGACGCTGGAATTTTCACATGCTCTAGTTGCAGCCTACGTTATACAGCCCTCTTTGGGGAGGAATTTGACAGTATCAATTTAAAAGTCTTAGAAGCGTTCTTATTTGTTAACTCAATAATTCCACTTCTGAGACTGTCTAAGAAATAATCCTAAATTTCAACAGAGGCTTATGTGCACATGTGCACTACACCACATTTATCATAACAAAAACTTATAATAGCAAAACATTGAAAGCAGAACAATGTGAAGATAAAGCCCATTTCATATATGAGTGAACTGAGGCGCAGATAGGCTGAGCGACTCGCCCGAGGACACACAGGAAGGAAGGAAGCGAAGGTGCAGGGACTCCACTCCCTACTCCTCTCAGGGCTGGATTGCTTCCAGCTGTGGATGAGGCTGGTCGAGCGTCACTAGGAGATGATTGTTGGAAAGCTTCGGCCAAGGGTCAGTGATGAGGCCAAAGGCGCACTGCAGGGGAATTTGTGAGTCCACGAGAAGTGACGAAAGGAGACAGGCAGGGACAGTTTTATGAAGCAGGGGTGTTTGCAGTTTCACAAGTGTATTTGTTATTTTCCCCATATTAAAAAGCAGTTGCCAGGTAATGCTTTTATAATTTTAATGTCTATTTAAAAATTACCTTAGCTGTTTCTGGGTGGCACATGGGCTTGAGGCTGGGAGCTGCCCTTGTGGCACCGACAGGAAACCTTTGTACCACGCCGGGTTCTTAGTGCTCGAACTTCCCCACCTGAAGCTAAGGCAGCCGCCCTTGGTGCATGGCCGTGACTGCATGTGCTCTGGCGGAGGTGTCGCACTTCCTCACCACAGGAAGTATACTTTATGTCATTGTCGACCTCCAAGTGTCGGCTCAATGACCCATGAACTTAGATGTCAGAAACCAGTAGCTTTCTTGGCCTACAGAATAAAGGGACACTATCCAGGGTGGGATAAAAGTAGGTTTACAGTTGTTCATACAGAAAATAATACAATTATTAATAAATAATATGAAGATAAACTGTGTGTTTTGAGTACTAACAACTGGAAACCTACTTTTGCCCCACCCTGTATGTGGAAGGACTCACAACCAGCTTCCTGTTGACAATGGGAGGTTCAGGTTTCATAATCCTGCACCCAACAGTCCAAGCCCAATAGATTTCTTCTGCTCAGTGGATTTGTGTCCTACTGAGTTTTTTTGTTTGCTTGTTTATTTTTAAATCCTCACTGGAGGATATTTTTTCCATTGCTTTTCAGAGAAAGTGGAAGGGAAAGAGAGACAGACAGAGAGAGAGAGAGAGACACATGGATGTGAGAGAGACACACTGATTGGTTGCCTCCTGCATGCGCCCCAGCCAGGGGCCAACGATTGAGCCTGCAACCCTTTAGTCTGCAGGCCGACACTCTAACCACTGAGTCAAACCGGCGAGGGTGCCATTGAGTTTTTTCATGGCTACAGTATTTGTGAGAATGAAACTGTGGGGCTATCTGAATGGTTAGAGAGCCTTTTGAGAAGAAATCAGTGAATGATGGCTGTGCTCCTGTTAATGAAGTTTTAAAGGCTGTACTAATCCTCTAATATAAAATGTGGGGAAGGGTGAAAAGCAGCAGAAAAGGAAGCCTCTGTGAAAAGATAGGAAGCACATTCAAGCTTGGACTAGAATGTCTTCTTGGTAGCAAAGAGAAAGCGCATCACAGTGTTTTTTTCTGGCTGACCTACACTGACACATCAGTGATGCCATGTGCTATCGTCTTCGTTTTTCATTTCTTAAAGAAAATATACCCCTTCTCTCCAATGAAAGTAAGCATTTTTTACACCCCCCTTAACAGTTTTTGGAGATGACATTTCTGATTTTCAGAAATTAATGTAAAGTCAGGAAGCAAGATCCCACAGGCTGAGGACTCTGGATGGCGGGTCAGTCTTTCCTGCAGAGTTTTGCCTTTAAACAGGGTGTGTGACAGTACATTGCTCAGAGACGTACTTGAGATTGTTTCCTGGGCAATAAGATGTATGAAAGGAACAGAAATAAATAATTTTTCTAATTAAAAAAATTTACCTTTGAACATAGAAATGAAAACCCAAGCACTGCTCCATTACTTGTCTGACTTCCTCCTCAATGCAGAACCGGACGTAACAAACGTTGGAGGCCTTTCTGTTTGTTATTCAACATTATGGATTTTTTAATGTTTTCTTTGTCCA
This sequence comes from Miniopterus natalensis, assembly GCF_054644295.1. Lineage (NCBI taxonomy): Eukaryota > Metazoa > Chordata > Mammalia > Chiroptera > Miniopteridae > Miniopterus > Miniopterus natalensis. The sequence continues at coordinate 39,918,155 of NC_142088.1, forward strand.
CAGACACTCTCCCAGGGCTCTGGTGTGCGCAGAGCCACCTGGAAAGGTGAGGATGGGGAGGGGCGCTCCATTCCTCCCCAGAGAGGGCAGCCCTGCCTGGAGGCCTTGCCCCAGCTCCCGGTGCCCAGAATGCTCTTTCCTCAGGAGCCTGCCTGGCTAACTTCCTCGCCTCCCTCTCCTCTCCCAGCGTCTCAGGTCCTGCCGTGACCACCCCGTGATGCTGCAGGCGGCCCCTGCCCCCAGGCTGCCGGAGCTCCTCACTTCCCCTTCCCTGCTCTTTTGTTCTTTTTTGCACAGCAGCAGGTCAGCTACTGAGTAATATATTTATTCTTTATCTTTAGAGGTTACCGCACCCCCCACCCCCCACTACTGCAGTGCGAGCTCCTTGAAGGCAGGCATCTTTATGTCTTGTTCTCTGACCTATCCCAGGTGCCCAGAGCTATTCTGGGCGCTTAGTAGGCTCTCCTTTCATATATTTGGATTTTAAAAGAGTTACTACCCCAGAGGCCTGTGACTCCTTCGGCTATGGCCAGCCCTTGGAAGAGGGGTAGCCTTTCCACAAGAGAGAAACAGGAAAGGCAACCGGGTAGGAGAGTGACATGAGCAAATGCTGGCAGATAAGAGCAAGGAAATCATTCGGGAGGCAGTGGAATGGGCGGTGCTAGAATGTGGGGCGTCGAGGCCAGTACAAGGAGTGTGGGTTTTCTTTCGTAGACAACGAGAGTGAAGGACTGGACTATGGAAGGGTTTTGAGCAGGGCAGGGCCTCTCGATGCCAGTGACTTTTTAGGAAGATTAACCCGGAGGTGGGCTGTGTTTGGGGTGGGAGTGGTCCCTTCCTGAGGTTTTCCTCCATCCCCACCCCGCCTTCCCTTCCCTCAAGAGCCCTCCAGCGCAGCGGGCTTTGCTGTCCCCTCATCTCCTCTGTGCCCTCGCTGTCACGCTAGGCCAGGGTCAGAACCGCAGGTGTTACCCAGCTTAGATTCGGAGGGCGGAGGCTTCGGCTCTGCCCACTCTCCTTTCTCTAGGGGAGGTCAGGGGAGGCATAACCGCAGCCTCCGGTTAGAATGGCGTGAAGCGCTCCGGATGCTCCCTCCTGCTTCTCCAGCTTCAGTTTCGTGCCAGGGTCCCCAAGAGGGATGAATGGATGCTTTGAGATTTCCCTAAGCGACACTGAAATTCCAAAGGAGTAAAAGGCGCCGAGACCTTTGCCCGGCGCATCAAGAACACGGACAAATTTAGAGCTGGAGCCTTGCGTTACAATTGCCAGTCAAACTCGAAGAGGGGTAACCAGCCCATTAGTGCAGGCACCAGGAAACTGACTTTTCTGCCATCTGTCCAAACACACGCACACATACACATTGCACACTCTCACATACACACGTTCATTGGGCCCTGGGAAGATCAAGGCCAACTGCAAAGCACCCATTCCCCAAGACTCCTAATTTATATTGGGAACTAGCTATAAAGCTCCTCCTGGCCCCCAATCTTCCCTTGCAATGATAAAGAGCATGTCACATCACACTAAATGTGACACTTAATCAAAACCCATCTTCTTTAACAAACCCTTAACCTCCAACATATGAGAGTCACCAAGGCCAAGGGACAAGACAGGGAGCCAACTCAGGTGGCACATGCTTTGATTAAGATGATACAGATTTCCTTTTATTTCACTTTCATCAGAGTTGTGAAATTCCAGATCTGTCCCCTTTTTGATTTGACAACACATTTCAGTAGAGACTGACACCAAAAAAGAAAGACCGGGACTTGTTCTCTCTTCAGCCGGGAGTAGGCAATAATTTCTCTGAATCCTCTTCAGTAATGATCGTCACAGCTTCTGATCTTCCCATAAACAAGTTTCACAGGGAACATGGTTAAGCTGAAGCACAAACCGGACGGGCATCTGGCTCCTTTCTTAAGTGGTATCTAAATACCCTTAATCTATAGGCCCTGGAAAAGACCTCCCCTTCTCTGCCTCCTTCCTTGTGTCTTTTTTTCCCCCTGAGACTGAAATCCTCAAGTGAATTCTTTCGCCAGATTTCTGGGGCAGGAAATTTACTTCCCCGCCATGCAGTACTTTAGAAACTTCTGGGGGCTCCAGCAATTGTCCATTTCTATGGCATGGGCCATGGCTTTTCCCATGAGCTATGTGGGATTTTGTTTTAAAATTATTTAATCACTAGTTAGTTCAATATGTTCACTATACACTTATGTATCTCACTTATGATGATGTAGGTGTCATAAGAGACAAAAATTTACTTCTGCTTCCAAGAAACTTTCAATCTCAAAGTAAAATGCAATAATGGTGCCTACTACATGGTAGAATGTGACAAATGGCTACAAGAATCCCACAGCACAGGAAGCTCGTGCATTCAGTGAGCATTAAACACCTATCGTGTGCCAGACCCAGCCCCAGGCACTGGGATGCAGCTATGTACAAAGTGGACAACATTCCTGCCTACAAGGCGCTTACATTCTACTTGGGGCTGGGCAACATGTTCAACTTTTGTATATTTGGCTTTTAAACAACACACTTTCAAACTTTACACATCGACCTTTTCTGATGACCTGCTGTAGACGGAACTTGGATTTCCACGTACCCACGGACAAGTGAAATGTCTGAGCTATTGCATGGTGTCACACTAATGGAAGTCCAGCTCATTCTCACAGTGTTGGTGCCCTAATTATTTACTAAAAATGAGCAGAAATGAAAAAAAAAAGTGTGTATGCCATTTGTAAGATGTGTAGTTCTCATTAACTTATAATGGAGACAAAGGTAGAAACCATTAGGAAGGAAATATGCATAATTTAAAAACCTATTTAAAATGCTGTAGAAAAATATCAAATATTGAGTTTGATAAAGTATAATTAGGATTTTAAAAATTGATTTCTTGTTTGTGTGAGAGTCGTCTTTCTTATAACATGTGTTGACAATAGCTCAGGCAGGCTTTTCAGCAACAGCCTTTTCCAGGGCAGAGGGCTGGGGGCTGGGTGGGCACTAAGGAAGGACCAGGCCTAGCCCAGCGCCAGTAAAAGGCACTTACCCTTTACTCAAGGACTTCAAGGTAAATAGAATAACAAGCATATTTCTTTGTTATTTTATTTTTAATTTATTGATTTTAGAGAGAGAGGAAGAGAGAGACATCAATTTGTTGTTCCATTTATTTATGCATTCATTGGTAGGTTCTTTTTTTAAAGGTGATTTCATCATAAATCACCTTTTAAAAAAATTTATTGAATTTTAGAGAGAGGAAGGGGGAGAGAGAAACATAGATCAATTGCCTCCTATGCTCAACCTTACGGGGGACTGAACCCACAACTTACAACCTTGGTGTACTGGGCTAACGCTCTAACCAACTGAGTTACTCGTCCAGGTATAACCAGCATATTTCAAAGCAGAGGGGAAAAATAGCTTTCTGAGAAAGTTTTTGTTTAAGTCAGAAAGAGGCAATAAGAAAACAGTAAAAACTCTTCTCCTTCTCAAGACCAGACTGACCTAGAATGGGAAGGTAGAAGGGCCAGAGCCAAGGAGAGAGTGTGAGGCCTGCCTTGCCCGCTCTAACTAGAGGCTTCTCCACTGTCCCTGAAGATAGCCTTGATCCTGCCCCATGCCTCACAAGGAGGCTGGCACAGGATTATTCCCTGTGAATGAGTCAGTACAGGATGACAGCCAGCACACCAATGGGGCAGTGTAGCATTTTGGGGGCCGAGGGCAGCAAGAGCAACTGGAAGCTGTAATAACAGGAACTTGACTTGGTAGTTACTCAGTGGCATGTGGTCTATCTCCTACTTTCCCTCCCACAGGCCCACGCAGCGCACACAGGAGGAAACCACAGCCCTAAAAGCCAGTGAGAGCTGGGCGAGGAGAGCTGCATTTGCTCTGGGACAGAGGCTCCTTCCCCCTTCTTGCCCCGCAGAGGAGCTGAGGGTTGGACTACAAGCCCTGGTCAAAGATTGTAGGAGTCATCTTCGATTGCCCCTCCCTCTCTGTGGTCGCTTCCTTATCGTACTGGGGAGCTGATCCCATGTCTAACCATCAGGACCAAGAACCTCAGTACAGCCCTGGCTGGTGTGGCTCAGTTGGTTGGAGCATCTCTTGCATTGATGCTTCTCTCGCTCTCTCTTCCCCACCCTCTCTCTCCGCTCTTCTCTCTTCCTCTCTCTAAAATCAATGAACATGTCCTCATGTGAGGATTTAAAGAAAAAGAACCTTAATACAGAATTCAGCCACCATCAAGGTGGGTAAAAAGGTGGATTTGGTTCCTCTCTGTGAGTTTTTGTGATAAAATAGTCCACATTTTTAACTTTTCATTGTAAAAAATTTTTTCCACAGGCATAAAGTATCCTGCATTGTATACTTAAATGTAGACAATGTTATATGTCAATTATATCTCAATTTAAAAAATTAATTTAAAAAATTAATTTAAAAAACTTTTGTTCAACCATACAATGAACTACAATGCAGTCATTAAAATTTCTAAAATCATTTTACTGAAAACAAAATCCCATACACCTGTCATCTAGATTTAACCATTAACACCTTGCCATATGCAATAGACTGAATGTCTGTGTCCCCCCAGATTCATATGTTGAAATCTAACCCCTACTGTGATGCTATTAGGAGATGGGCCTTTGGGATAGGATTAGTGAGGGCAGAGGCCTCGTGAATGAGATTCATGCCCTTATAAAAGACACAGCAAGAGAGCTACTTCCCCTCTTCCACCATGTGAGGTTCCAGGGAGAAGACAAGTGCCAGGGAACCAGGAAGAGGGCTCTCAGGGGACACTGAATCTGCCAGCACCTTGATCCTGAACCTCCAGCTTCTAGAACTAATACATGCTCGCTGTTTGTAAGCCACCCAGCCTACAGCATTCTGTTACAGTGGCCCAAATGGACTAAGATGCCATATTTGCTTCATTGGGTTTTTTTTCCCCTTAAACATTTTTTTAAAAATTTTTATTGAATTTATTGGGGTGACATTGATTAATAAGATTATGTAAGTTTCAGATGTACAGTTCTATAATACATTATCTGTATATTGTATTGTATGTTGACCACCCCAAGTCAAGATCCTTAAAACAAATCTCAGACATTGTATTTTGCCCCTAAATATTTCAGTGTACCGTGTTTTAAAGCATGAGGACATTTTCTTGTGTAACCACAACACTGTTTTCACACATATCAAATGAACAATTCTTAAATATTCTGGAATAGCCCAAATTTAGATTTTCTTGATAATCCCAAAATGTCTTCTTATAGTCAGTTTGTTTGAATCAGGATCCAAACAGGGTGCACACATTGCATTTGGTTGTGATGTCTCTTCAGCTGCTTTAATCTAGAGGATCATTTTGTAGTACTTACCAATGGGTTCTATAATGAATCTCTCCGAGTGTACTCTGAGGCCCCTCCCTAGGGCTCCAGGCCACTGGGACACTGGGACCAAGGTCTGAGAGAATCAGCCCTGGCATGGAGCCAGAAACGCAGATTTGCAAAATTCCAGGTGGAGACCATGATATTTGGGGAAAAGTATGATGCAGTTTATGTCCCCTGACTCCAGGCAAAATACAGTTTCCACCTGGAGGAGGGAGAGAGACGAGGGACCCTGGGGTAGAAGCAGAGCCGAGAGGGAGAGCACCCCGTACACCCTGAGACCAGGCAAAGAGGATCCATTCCTGGCTCGTGCTGTGGAGCTGGGCAGCCCCCCTCCTCCTCTGGTGAGCACAGCCCCTGGCAGTCTCCCTTTGTTTGTGCAGTGGGAGGGCCACCCATTTCTGCTGGGAAAATTTGGCAGTCAAAGGCCCACCACACGGGAAAGCCCCTTCATGAGGAGTGGGGCCCTGGCTACCTGGAGGCTTGGCGATGCTTGGAAAGAAGCCCCTTCCACTCCCCTATCTTCCCCTTCAACCTGGCCAGCACCGTGCTGAGGTCATCTACACAGCTGGGCATGGTGACACGTGCCTTTCCTACATCTTCATAGGGCTGCCTGGTCACTGGCATACTCTTGAGCTCCTTCTGAGAGTTCAGCCATATAACTAGGCTTATTTCCCCCAAATCTGAAACTTTGACCAAAAGAATAGCATTTCTTATTGGGAGCAGGGAGAGCCTGCAGCCTGAGCTTTGTCCCCTAGTACAGTATTTCAGCTGAAACTGTGCCCTGGACCTCTTGGCCCAGAGCTAACCATGTTGGTGAACAGAGTGGAGAGGGTGTGAGCCAACACCCAGAAGACAGCTGTGCTCTTGGCCTCGGCCCTTGCAGAGTACTGGCTGCTTTTCCGTTTGTGCCTGTGTGAAAACTTCCTGAGAAGCACGTTTGGGGGACATTCATCTTCTTTGATGACCCAGTTAGTGCTCTTCAGGCTCTTGTCTCTTTATTGGCTTTGGTGGCAATACACAGGACAAGCTTTGCTCTCAGAGAGGCCTCCCGTGGGACCCACAGAGGTCCTGGCTGTACCAGGGTGGTGGGAACTTGTCGATGCTGCTCTGCTGGCCTCCACATGCAGCACGGAGATCTTGGCAGCTGGCAGTCTGGTCTGCATCTGATCAATTTTATCTGCAAAGCATTCAGAAAATTTCTCCCCAAAGAACATGTTGACCCTCTGAAGGAGGGATTGCAGTGTGGGTCGCTTGTTTGAAGACATTCTCAGTTTTGATGAGGCTTGTGCAGAGACCCCAGATAAGCCTCAGAACGTGAGCCAAGCGGGTGGGGAAGAGGCTCTCTGGTGACACTCCGCATCTTCCCCTGCCTTCCATTTTACGTGTTTACCAATTGTGAAAGCAAATCCAGCTGTTGGGAGGAATTGCTTCCAGATGACATTATGGGAAAGGAAAACACACTTTATTAAAAAGCTGCAGAATAAAAAGCAGAACATGTACGCTCTGTGGGCCAGGATTTCATATGGACTATTTCCTGATGTTGTGCAATAAGCCAGCTCCTGGGGTAATAATAACAGAGCAAATATTCCCTGTGCTCGAGTCAGGAGGCAAGAGCTGGGACTGGACTTGGCAGAACTGGGAGAAAATCACTTGACCTCGCTGGCCACCGTATTTTTCTCCCTCTCACAAGCTGCTTCCCACCTTCGCTGGGGATCCCTGGGAAAGCCTCAGGAAATACCTCTGTATGCTGAATGATGTGAGAGAAACCATGGAAAAGTAAGGACATTTTGCTTTTGGAAATGGGATATGTTTCTCAGCCCCCCAGCACAGAAATGTGCTGTGTTGGCTTTCTTAAAGATTTTAGAAGCTCTCTGGCGAGCCGGAATTAAAGTGTCCCTTTACTAATTTGGTTTTACAGGTCACCGGATAAAGCCTACTTAGGGCGGGTTGGGAGAGGATTAGGACACTGGCTTCCCTTCCTAGTTGACTTTCCAGGCAGGGTCAGTCAGCAGCTGGAGGCTCTCTCGGCTCGGGGCCAGCGCTCTTTCGTAAGCTGCAAGTTTGTAAGGGCCTGGTGAGAACACTGTAGCTCTATTATCCAAGAAACAGAAAGTTTGCAGGGGAATGGGCATGTAAATGTATAAAAGCAAGGCACACATTGCCAAGTTTGCGTGCAGGAGAGAGAAGGCCAGAAAGACCAGCATTACAATTCCCCTGGACAAGGGAAACGGCCAAGACCATCGAGTTGCTCTCTTAACTCTTCTGGGGCTGAGTAGGCTGCAGAAGCTAGAGAAAGGAATCTCGTAGGCTGCCGGTAGCCACTAGCCACATGAACTACAGGAGACAGTCCAGATCAAATGAGCATTCCCTCATATACTCAACACACACGTATTGAGCGCCGCCGCGGGGAAGGAAGCGTACAAAATCTCTGCCCCCATGGAGTTTATATTCTAAAAGGAAAGATAAACAATAGACAATAAACAGAACGAGTCACTTTTTCTATCAGTTGTGGCCCTAGCAGGAAACAGATGACACACCCCACTGGCTAATGGAGAGGAGTTTAACAATGGGAAGGTTTCCCAAGACCTAGGCAGACTTCAGGGAAGCAGGCAAGGAATGGTGTAGCAACCAAGGATGCCCCACTGTGGGGAACCACCACCCGTGCCTACCCCCGATGGCGTAGGAGGAGAGGCGATCACCAGAAGCCAGTGAGGGCACCTGTGGGAGGGGCTGTGGCCTCTGCCAGGGGGACCTGGCCAGGCAACGCACACAGGCGGGGAAGGAGCCTAAGGGTTCCCACCCCACTCTCCTCGCTTCTCAGAGCACTGCCCACGCTTCCCACTGGCCAGCCCCCGGGAAGCCACTGGCAGGAAGTCCCCTGGGGCACAGAGCAGGGTGGACAAGAGTGAAGAAGGAACCTGGAGGGACAGACAGACATCTAGCATCCTCTGCGGTCTGTAGAAGGCAAAGGCAGGAGGAAGAGGAGCATGTGAGAGGAACGGATGCTGGGGCAGGGAAGCCAAGTAAAACAGATGGCCTGAAGTGCAGGGTATCCTTCACTGGCTCTCCCCCCACCCCCTTCTCCGTTTTCTTATGACTATGTCCTCTCCTCCAGGTCCTTCTGTCATCTCCGTGCTTCTGCCACTTGTCCCACTGGGCACCATCACAAGTCCCTTGGAGCCAAACCAGGGCACCTCTGCTGAACTTTGGTAAGTCTCTGTGCCCTGTTTACTTTAGGAGCACAGGTGGGGCAATATTTTATTTTAAATTTTAAATAAACTTTATTTTTTAGAGTAGTTTTAATTTTACAGAAAAATTGGGAAAGTAGCACAGAGAGTTTCCATATACTCCACACTCAGCTTCCCTATTAGCACGGTACAAAGCAATCATGATCTAGTAACTAAAGTCGACATTGTATTCGGATTTTCTCAGTTTTTCCATCAACTGGAGAGGTCTCCATGCCCACTCTCCCACTCCCTAGCCCGGCTACCTGTTTCTCTAATCCCCTTCCAGGTTTTCAAAAGCTAATAGAGAAAAACCATAAAACGGAGGTGAGTTTTGACGAGAGAACACACAGAAGCACTGGTTACAAAGCAATCTACACACTGAAGGTATTATCCGTAGTCTCCTATCCAGCTCCTCAGCTCCTTAGCACTCCCCTCTTTGAAGGCATCTCTAGAGTTCCCTTAGGCCCTTCACTCAGCTGCCCCTAATGTTAATATCATACCATGGTACAGTTATCCAAACCGAGAAACCAACGGTGACATAGACTATTAACTCTTCTACAGACTTTATTCAGATTTCACCACTTTTCCCACTGTTGTCTTTTTTCTGGTCTAGAATCCAGTCCAGGATCCCATGTTGGATTTGCTTGTCATGTCTCCTTAGTCTTCTCCAATCTGTGCCAGTTTCTCAGGCTTTCCTTGTTTTTCCTGACCTTGACACTTTAGAAGAGTATTGATCATGTATTTTGTAGAATGTCCCTCAATTTGGGTTTTGGGCCTGATGCTTTCTCATGACTAGCTTGGGGTTATGAATTCTGGGGAGGAAGACCCCAGAGGGGAAGTGCCTTTCTCATGACATCGCGTCAGGGCTTCATATGTGAACATGACATTCCAAACGACGTTAACCTTAATCACTTGGCTGAGGTGGTGTCTGCCAGGTTTTGCCACTGTCAAGCTGCTAACTTTCTTTTTCCATCTTCCACTTGTCACCAGTAAGTCATTACATCCCGCCCACACTCAGGGTATAGGAATTAAGTTCCTTTGTGGAGGAAGGAGCATCTGAGAATTTGTGGACATATATTAAAAAACTGCCCATGTAATTAATTAAGATTTGGGGGTAGATGCTTTGAGGCAATACTAAGATCCTGTTTCTCTTTAATGTCTCACCCACTAATTTTCCCATTCCTCTGTGCATCTTGCTTGTGGCAGTTATTGCTGTGGGGCTCGAATGATTTTCTGCTTACCTCATTCCTTCTACATTTACAATTTGGATCCTTTAGTAAGGACAGTTTGTTTCTTCTACTTATTTATTCATGTATTCAATCATTTATTTATATCAATATGGACTCATGGGTTTTTATTTTTTCTTTGAGCTATAATCTAATGCTATTGTTATTCATCTGGTTGCTCGGATTGTTCCAGTTTGGACACTGGGAGGTCTTTCAGGTTGCTCCGATGTCCTTTCAACATGCCCATCCTTTTTGTGTTTTGCTTTGTTTGGGCACTGCTTTACTGTCACTATAAAATGCCCGAAGCTACCCTGTATTTTCTTTTTTTTGTTAATCCTCACCTGAGGATATTTTTTCCATTGTTTTTTAGAGAGAGTGGAAGGGAGGGAAGAGAATGAGAGAGAGAGACACACACACATCGGTTGGTTGCCTCCCACACCCTCCCCAACCAGGGCCAGGGATCAAACCTGCAACCCAGGTACGTACACTTGACCAGGAATTGAGCCCGAGGCCAATGCTCTAACCACTGAGAAACACCAGCTAAGGCAGCTTGTATTTTCAACCCTGGCTGCCCCGGCCTAGAATCTACCATTTCCCCAGAGGGCCCCCCAAGGTATTTTAAATTTCTCTGCTGATGACTTTATTTAGGGCCTGCTGCTCTGCCGGGATCAGAATCCTTTCCTTATAGGCAACTTTCACAGTGGCCAGGACGATGATCCATTGTCCCTGCCTCGGCACTTACTAGTTATGTGACTCAGTGTTCTCTTCCATAAAATGGGACCAATCACACTTCCTTATGGGGTTTGTGTGAGGATGACTGTGATGAAGTTCACAAGCTTGCCATCAGTATTCAATAAATAGTTTTGATGATCATGAAATGCTGCTGCTTCTGATGGGGGAAACTGGTTTTAAGGGCATGGGCTTGAGGCAGACTGCCTGGCTATGTAACCTTAATAAAACTCTGTGCCTCAATTTCTCATCTGTAAAATGGGAATAACAACAGTAACTATCTCATAGAGTTTTTGTTGGATTAAGTGAGTCAATACACACAAAGCATTCAGAACAGGGGTTAATATATAGTAGCATTTGTTCACTGTCAGCCATTATTGTTTTTGTAATTATTATTTTAGGCTGGGTCACATGTTCCTTTGATGTTGACCTACCCGTGGTTGGTATGCCAAGAATTAGGGTAGAAAAATTAAACTATTTAGGTTTTTTTAAAATATGAAATTTAAAGGTAATAGATGGCTAACAGCATATAGTTAAAATCCTTAGAAGGAATATAGCCAAATTCAAATTCGCAACTAGTTTGATCACTGTCATGTGCTCCTGACATTTTGTCTTTTGAGGTGTTGACAAATGGCTGAGAGAATTACTCGATTCACATTTGCCTCGCAGTGATGCATGAGGCCCAAATGGTCGGCAGCATTGGGGAAACTCTTTATAAATCCATCAAATTTGGCCATTAAAAAATGATAACTATGATCAGCCATTTTGTAGAAGAAAAAAAAAGTGGAACCAACACAGTTAGTGACACAATAATTAGGACGCAGGGGAGACCGTTGACAATTTGAAGATGTTTTCTTGGAGAAAATAACAACGTACCGTTTGCAGGACATTAATAGATAATTAAATTGGCAACTTATTGCTGCAAAGTGACAGTTGTGCTCCTCTCCTCTGTGCCCACGGAGTGAAGCATGCCAAGCAATGCCTGCCCTGTCTTCACTGTAGGACACAGTGTCATGAAAACTCCTTCCCTCCTGCTGAAAACCCCAGAGAGTCTTCTTGTCATAATTGTTAGGATTTTTCTTACTATCATTTTAAAGACCCTTTCAGGGTCTTATTTCCCATTCTCTCACTCAGCTCAGACCCCAGTCTCCCTCAGCCCTCAGAGCACTCCTTGACACAGGCTTAAATTATTCACTGCATGGATGTTTCCCCAACCACAGACATTTATGAACAGCCTTTGTGATTTTGCTTTATTCACAACCATATGGGTTATCATTTCTTTAATATTTTTCTCTTAACAAACTCACGTTTGAAAAGCATGAATGCTTGAGCTAACCTCATCCTGACCAACAACATCCATGGTGATGATGATGTCAGCTGACCTCAGCTAGGTGGGGTCTTCCCTCTCTATGAGGAAAACCCCACTGTAACCTGGCTGGGAACAGGAGTGGAATGGACAAGGGCCTCTAGAAGAAACCAGGCTCTCTTCATGAAGCCAGTTTTCTTCAAAATAAGATGACGCTGGCTGCAAGTCCTTCTAACAGCAAGGGACACATTTCTCTTCACTACTGACAAACATTAGAGTTCACCAGGTCCAAGAGGATGAAAGTGAAAGTGGCTGGGAAATGTGAGAGTGCAGGATGTTAAATAATCAAGAGTTTGCAGGGTGGAGGCAGGCAGTGGGTCCTGCAAAACCATCTCAAGGATACTGTGGTAGGTGGCTCACTATATTAGGAGGGGCCCCTGTGTGTAAGGAAGATAGGAGTCTTTCTAGGTAAAGGCTTAATGCTGACAAAGATGCTGAATTGCAAACATTTGGATCCCACCAACGTTAGTACAACAGTAAAGTTTTTACTGGGGTATAACATGCAAAGAGTGAAGCAGTGAGAAGGAAGGCTGGAGAGGAACTTGTTTGCAAGGCAAGGTAGTTTCAACTTGATCCTAAAGATGGTGGGAAGCCCTAAAGGACTTCAATCAGGGAGTGATGTGAACCGCTGTGTGTTCAGTCATTCTGGTGGTACTGTTCTAGCTGTCAGAAGACTGCAGGCAGGAAGTGAGTGATGTTAGGGTGGTAAGTGATGCTACTACTGAATGCATGGTCCAGAGGAGACATGAACTACACCGAGGTTGTATGGCGGTGAACAGGAGACAGACTGCTGAGATCAAACTGACCCGATGTGGGCGATGTAGGAAGAAGAGGAGCTTATGATGATGACTCCTGGGTTTCTAGCGTAGGTAACAGACATCATCACCAGGAACAAGGATAGGCGAGGACAAGCAGGATTTGGGATGAAGGTGATACACTCAGTTATTCACATGATGAGTGTGGGGACTCTGTGGGATCCCTTTTGGAGATGTCTTGTCTTTGGACATATTGTGGACACACTGACCTAGAATTCAGGACAGAGGAATGGGCTTGAGAAACAGATCTGGGTCCTAGTGTCCATGTGATAATAGAACCTGTGGGCATGGATAACCTCATCCAGGAAGGAAAGCAGGGGTTAACTTTTTTTATTTTTTTATTTTTTATCCTCACAGGAGGATATTTTTTCCATTGCTTTTTTCAGAGAGTGTGGAAGGGAGGGAGAGAGAGAGAGAAACATTGATGTGAGAGAGACACATTGATTGGTTGCTTCCCACACTCGCCTTGACCGGGGCTGGGGACTGAGTCTGCAACCGAGGTATGTGTATACCCTTGGCCAGAATTGAACCCGGGACTCTTCAGTCCGCAGGCCGACGCTCTAACCACTGAGCAAACATGCTAGGGCAGAGGTTAACTTTTAATAATACAAGGGAGGAGAGTGAGGAGCCCACAAAGGAGACTGAGAAAGGGTAGTCAGAGAAATAGGAGAGACACACAGAATTGGAGACAGGATCGTTTCAGAAAAGGAAGGGTGGGTAAGTAGTGTCAAATGTTTCAGAAAAATACTGAAAATTAACCATTGAGGGTTTGGCCAAAGAAAAGGTATTAGTGACCTTAATAGGAGTTTTTTCTGTAGAGAAGGTGAGGGCAGAAGCTGGACCGTGAATGGGAGATGTGGCTTGGGGTAGGGAAGGCTCTACTTTTGTAATGAAGACAACGTAAAGACAGAAAGCTGACTTTACATTAACTTTGTCCGTGAAGTGGGTAGAGAGCTTGATTATCTGCTAAGAGACAGGTGGGGTAAATCTGCCTATTTTACGCTCTCTGTCTGCGAAACAGATAACACTTTCTCACAGCCTGCACATTGCAGGGGCTGTCAGCTCTCACTCTCTCTCCTTTCCTTACTTTTTCCCTCTGTTCCTCACAAATCCAACACCCCCTCCCAACGATTTGAAAATTAAAATAATTTAATTTTTGGTCTTGACCAAATTAATCAACTGCCAATTTTCTTCTCCTGGAAGAATCTCAGCCAAACTGGCTGGAGGGCATTTGGGCTCCTCTTCAGGAACCCTTTAGCATCTGTGCTCACAGCACCGTCCCTTAAAAAACAAACAGAAAAACTGTAGTTGGGTGACATGTTTGGCAAAACGCATGAAAACTGTATTGGGCAACAGTTTTAAAACACAATTGGCGATTACATAAATACAGCATGTGTGTACGCCAGGATTCCTCCCCCAAACCAAATATTCTGAGAACCTAAAGGAATGGGATCATAGAACAATATTTTGAATTCAGCAATCATGTCAGTTCCCCTCACTGTTTTTATTCATTTGCTTTGCTTGGGAAAATGTAGTTTTTTGCTACTTGGGTGGAGCCAAGTTGTTTGTTTTTGTTTTTTGGTGGATAAATTGAAGTACAGTATCCTGATGATGTATTCATATAGGTTATTACAAGCAAAACAATAAGGCCAGCGCATATTATGCCCGTAATAAATATTTCTGGATAGTTAGGAAAATTAAATATTATTAACCTGGCACTTATGTTTTCTTTAATGATAGTAGCTATAAAGCAGTATTTCTCAACTTTCTTGTTGCCACACTTTTGAGTAGTTTTTGGTGACATGGGTAGTTAGTTGCAGGCCCACACAATGAGTTTTGATGGCCCTGCAAGTGTTTTTCTAAGTCTGAATTAGCTGACATTTAGAAATCAGGTAATTTCACATAAAAATTCAGATTTCTGGTTTCTCTTGAAAGATTTGTCGTAACCTGGCCCTGCATGCCAGTGAAATGCTTCATGGTGGCTCCCCCTTTAGACCAGGCCTATCTTCCCCAATTCTGCAGGCCCAGCCTCTCGCCTTTGGACTACCTGTCTCTTCCCTGGTAGGCACGTGAGTTCGAGACCAGACCCTGGCTCTGGACCAACTGACAGCTGCTCACAGTGAATAGCCGATCTCAGTGTCATTGTCAGATTTGTAAGCACAAATCTGAGATTGGAAACTCCTTGAGAACTGGAGTATTACTTGTTTTATGTGCTTGTTTACCTATAGCCCTGTGCTATGCCTGGCACATAGGCATGCGATAAGCTTGGTTAAGAATCTATGATGCTGCCCGGCCAGGCGTAGCTCAGCGGTTGAGTATCCACCTAGGATCCAGGCGATCAGGGTTCGATTCCCGGTCAGGGCACATGCCTGGGTTGCGGGCTAGCCGATCAATGACTCTCTTATCATTGATGTTTCTATCTCTCCCTCTCCCTTCCTCTCTCTGAAATCAATAAAGATATATTTAAAAAAAAAAAAAAAGAATCTATGATGCTTAATTCTTTGCAAGCATTTGGCTACAGATGAGGAAGGTGAAATGCCCATGACTTGCCTCAAGTCCAAAAGTTTAGAAATCTGAGTATGAGATTAGTCCAACCTGCCTGTGAGGATGCAAGTAAAGGATAGGCTTGTTGCTCAAGTGCATTTCTTGACAGATCCATCAGTCCTCAAATGCTGATTCCTGGGACTCTATTTTGAGTCATAATTGTATTATCAAAGGCCCTGAGGAATTCTGTAGTAAAACAACCACCTGCTTTATTTGGTTTAACTGAATGCTTCCTAATCTTCATCTACCTTTTCACTATTTTGGCATAATCTTTAATTCATAACGTTCCCTCTTCTCAGATGTACTAAATGGCAAGCTATTTTTAAAAATGATGGTGAAATACAACTGTCCTGGTTAAGACAATTTTGCAAGAATTTTGTGGCAGGCACACAGGTCCCTGGGGTCTCCTTCAGGGTATTGCTCAAACAGTGTTGGGAAATGTGACTTTCACTGTGGTCTCCTTGGAAGTCAGGGTTAAGCTATTCCTTTTTTTTTCTCCTTAAACAAGGCCATAAATCTGAGAAGATAGAATAGTTCACATTATCCTATGCATTCTCAGTTTCTCCTTACAACAGCCTGAGGGTAGGGACTACTATCCCATTTGATAGGTGAAGAAATGGTCTCAAAGAGCTTCAGTGACTCATTCAAGGCCTAAAAGTAGTCGGAGGCAGTGCTGAGATTTAAGCCAATCTTCTTACTCTAGATCCCACCAGCGTCCTATAGCTCCAACTGATTTTTTTCTTGAGCACATCAGTTTGCTTTTTGCTCAAATCATAATGCTGGCTCTAAGTTCTTCAGATTCAGGGTAGTAATCCCCTCCCCCAACCTAAAGTACTGGCTCCACTATTCTCTAGCGAAGCCTTAAGGACACCACGGGAAGGCGCTAAAAGGGTTCTAGCGCCTCAAGGGCCTGGAGGCCACATACAGGGACTTCGCGGGCGCAGGTCCCCTTGAAGAGGCCCAGGGCACAGGCAAGCTGGGTCTGACCTGGGGCTTTTGCTACGTGACCTAACTCCTTCCCACGCTCCACCGTGCCTCGGGGCCCCATCTGCGTCCGGATATTTTCTCTATGGAGTTGCCACCTTGCCTCTTGGTTTCCCCCGTCCAAAGGAAGGAGCCATTCGTGCGAAAAGCTTAATTTAAGATCCTCCTCGAAAACCCATGTGCGCGCCCTTAGCCCGCCTGGCGGGTGTCACTGGCTCAGCGTCTGAAGATTCTGGGTCGGGAGCGCGGGGTCACAGGCGGGCGGCGCGGCCGGGCCTGAGGCTCCCGAGCCTCCAGCTCCCTGGGGGGGGTCTCCACCTCCGCCGCCCCCCTTCCCGGCCCAGCGCACTCGGGGGGACCGAGCAGGGAGGGGGAGGGGAGGCGATGGGGGCCCGGGAGAGATACGGAGGGGAGAGGGGAGGGGGCAGAGGGGGAAGCGGGCGGGGGAGCCGAGCGGGAGCGGGGAGAGTGGAGGAGCCGCGGGGGTGGGGGGAGGGGAAGGGAGGAGCCGGAGGAGATAGCGGGGCCCCGAGGCAGCGGGAGGCGCAGAGGAGCGCGGAGGGGGAGGACGGGCGCTAGCCCCCGCCCGGGGTGGGGGTGGGGTGGGGTGGGGGTGGGGTGGGCCGGGCTGGGAGGCGGGGAGCTGGGGTCCCGGCCCCGCGGAGGAGCCGCCCGAAGCCGGGCCTGGCCCTCGAAGTGCTGGGAGGGAGGCCGGCGACCGAGTCGCCTTCTGCTTTCCGCGCAGACTCTGCTCAGCCGCCGGCCCGCTGGGCGCGCGCCCCCGGGGGCCGGGACAGTAGTGGGGCGTCGGCGGCCGGGGAAAGTGAGCGGAAGTCGGGCGGCCGGCCGGCCGGGGGCCGCGGCCTCGGGGCGCCTGTCTGCGGGGGGCGGGCGCAGCGCCCCTGGCGCCCCGGCGCGGGTCTGCCGCGCGAGCTCGCGTGGGCTTGGGCGCCGCGTACCCCAGCCCTCAGCCCACCCCTCCAAGGGGCCCCGGTTCTGGAAACGAGGCCTTCGTCTCGGGGTGCCCCATGTTGGGAACTGGTGGAGGAAGGGTGTGTTGTCGCCCTTCCAGATTGGAGGCGTATGTAGTGGGGGGAGGATGAGCAGGATAAGGGCCTTTGTTCCATGACCCACCCTCTCCAGACCTCTAGCAAGTGGCGGGGTGGGAAGTCAGGCTTACCTGCAGGTCATGCAACTTGTCCCAGTTCGAAAGGGCAGGAGGTCCTCAGGGAAGCCCCAGTTTACAATATGACCCAAGTGCTGAGAATCTCAAATATGGTCCAGAAGCTTTGCCTTCAGCCCTGCCCTGCTCATGGTGATCTCCTGGGAATTTTATTATTAGGTAGTGACGTTTGCCCCATTTGTTTTCCCTTCTTGCCTCTCATTCTATGCTCCCAGCACACCCCCTACCCCGTCTCACCCCCCCTCACATGTGAGCCTGCCAGGTGTTAGAATTGATGCCGGGGTGTTGTAGGATTATGGGGGGGGGGGTCCTGCTGCTTTATAATTTTTAGTCCTTTCCAACTTTTTCAGTCAGTATGTATTACTCCGTAACTCAGGAAAAGTACTTTAATTATGTATAAAATTTAGGTGGTAAAATGATCATATTTTGGGTCTTTAGAGATAGAGGGGGAAAAATATCTTGAGAGTAAAGCATATCCTGTTTTTTGTTTTTCCAGAACAGCCAATCTTTTCTGACTTGTGCTACAAAGTAAACTCATCAGTTTGAAGTGTAAAGACAAGATCCCAGGCAGGAAACCAGAATCACAGAAGGCTTCATATTCAATCCAGAGTGAAGGCAAAGTGAGTGAAATGGTCTTAATGGTTATTGAAACCAAGCTGTAACAGTCTAGTGAACTTCGACCTTTCCAGTGCCACACCAGGGCCCTCCCACCTCTATTACTGAACACTTTTTAAAAATTTCCAAATTATTTCTGTTACCTTCCATTTTATTGAAAAGTAGGATAACACTTTAATTTATCTGTGCACAGGGTCATTCATTTAACAAATGTTTAGTAAGCACCTACCAAGCACCAGGCCTCCAATACCCAGCAAGACCTGGTCCTTACCTTTCAGGAGCTTTGGGTCTAGTTGATGGACATGCGTATATAAACAGCAATGTTTAGAGAATTATTTCGGTAGGTCCCTCAGTAGACAGACTTACAGCAGCCAATGGGACACAAAGGAGTAGCCAGTTCTATTGCCGCAAGAGAACCCTGCGAAGGAGGAGGCAGGAAAAGCTTTGCAGAAAATTAGTTATCTGGGCTGGTTACGAATCTTTAGCTTATAAGTGTCCTTAATGTGAAACTTTTTTTTCTGTATTCTCTGACACATTAAGGGATTGCTTTGTGATTTCTATCTTCATTGATAGGTGCAATGAATTTATAACATTCAAGTCCTGTTTCACCATATTATAAGGACTGGCCAAAATTTAAAAATATATGTCCTTTTATCAGGTATCATTGAAATTATAAAACATGTTAAACCTTAAACTTTTTATTTTTACTTAAAGCATGTAATTGTACAATCATTCCCTAGTCTTTAGGTGTTGGGCTACTGTGTGGGTGCTCTGATTGAAATTACTCATTGTTTTTCTTGCATTAGCCCCACTCTTGATATATTGGGTTTAAGATTTCTAGTCTTTGTTTTTCTACAGCGGGGAGAGAGCTAAAGATACTTGTAAAACCGTATCACTGTCTTTTAGGCTTTACAATTTCTTCCTCATCTTTTACAGTTTTCTAGCTTGCAACTAATTTAACATCAGTTTTTATTATTTATTTTTAAGTGACCTGCCTTTATAGTCTTTTCAAACTATTCAACTTTATTTTTAATTAATTTTTTTATATAACTTTTCATGTCGTTTTTTATTTGTTTGGGGTTCCCCCCCACTCATATTTCATTGTTTTGAGGCAGTAAATACATTTGAGAAGAAATAAGTGATTCTAAGCATACAATTCAACCTTCTGTACTGTTTCATTTTCAAAATGCTAGTCATGACCCAGTGAATTTATTTCAACCCAGTAAACTGATACGAAGAATCACAATTTGAAAAATATTGTGTTAAAGAGTAGCCTCCTAGCCTCCTGTACACCTGATATCAGTGGGGGTTAGAGACGGATAGAGAGTGAAGGTTCATCCAGGGAGCTGGTTAGGCAGTGCTCTGGTAAGAAGGCTTCTAACTGTATTAAAATTTTATTGGATTAAATTCTGGGTCAACCCGTAGGGTTTGGAAATCTCATTGTACTCAAATTTTGACTGTTGTGGTTTCAGTTTTAAAGAAACCTGACCTGGATGTAAAACTCTCAAGCTTAGAATTAGTGTTAATGGCCCACAGAGTTCATGTTACATATTTAACCAACCATAACTGAGCCATTTTAAGTCCATTTGATTATATCTTTTTTTATGGATAGAGTAAGGAGATTAATTGATAAAATGTCTAAATTAATCTAAGAAAACATTTTTCCCAGTTTATGACAATGTCTGAAGCTTCTGAGATCCTCCACTGAGTCTTAGCCCCATATTCTTTTTAGGGAAATAAGACCCAAAGCTATTTGATGAAGCCAGAAAAGGCTATTGACAAGCAAGAATATTTAAGTTAAAATCAAGACCTTCTTTCTCCTCACTGGAGGCTCCCAGATACAAAAGTTATTTGGCTCTCTTGTCAGAGAGCTTAGTAAAGGCAGGTGGGTATTTTCCTGGGTTGGCAGCTTTATTTACTCTGGCTTGTAGGACGAGCTCTCAGAAGTTTACCACTTTTCAAAAATGTCTATTGTGTAGGGAAGATGGACCAGTGAAAGGATGGACTGTCTGTGGCCAAATATCTGGGAATCCCCACCTGCCACTCAGGTATCTCTATCCCCTTTGTAATGAGGGCGCACAGTATGACATCCATCATTTTTGAGGTTGTCAGACCTGGAGCCTGAGAAGTAGGTATGGTGTGGAGATCGTTGGGAAATGGGGCTGGTGAGGGATGTGCATGAGGAACATCTCGTGGCTTCACTATCTGTTTTTGTGAATCTCCTAAGATGGAGCTCCCTTTCGTAGTTATAGAGAGGACACAGTAATGTCAGAGAGAGGAGCCAACCAATTCTGCAAACAGGCCTAATGAGGGGTCATCACCGTTGTGTAGTCCCCAAAACTCACACTGTCAATACAGTGACCAGACTCTCAGGAACTGATTCATGCTAGCCTGACTCACTGAAGACTCTTAAGTGAACAGAATCCCTGTTCACAGTGGGGACATTCATCTCCAGTGACCAGAAGACTCAGGGATATGTTTTCCAGGACCATCACTGCTAAATCTTGGGTACTTGGGGACACTCCTAGTAACTAGAAAGTTGTTTGGTGATCTCAAAATCACAACAGAGAAAGGGTCAGTGTTATAGGTTGAATTGTGTCCCAATTCATATGTTGAAGTCCTAACTCCTAATACCTTGCGATGTGACCTTATTTGGAACTATTTCCACATTCCTTGCAGATGGAATTTTTTAAGATTAAGAGTAGAGTGGGTCCTAATCCAATCTGACAGGTGTCCTTGTAAAAAGGGAAAATCTGTACACAGACACACACATGGAAGGAGGGTGTCATGTGAGGATGAAGGCAGAGATCGGGGTGATGCATCTACAAGTCATGGAGCACCAAAGATTGCCAGCAAACCACCAGAAGCCAGGGGAGAAGCATGAGACAAATTCTTCCTCACAGCCCTCACCCAGAAGGAACAGATCCTGCCAACACCTTGATCTCAGACTTCTAGCCTCCAGCACTTTGAGACACTAAGTAGTTTAAACCAGCTAGTTGGTTTAAACTTTTTACAGCAGCCTTAACAAACTAACACAGGTGGTTTTGCAGACTATTCCACATTGCAGAGCTTGATGAATTATCTCATAACCCTGGCTAGGCACCAGATTATCTGTAATCCCTACATCTAGTCTTTGTCCTTTGGACAGTCCTAGAAAAACACTCCCCAAATTTCGCTCTTTGGGTTTCCTTTTCCTAAATGCAAGAACATCTTCTGTTTATACATTCTTTCTTCTGTCAGCTTAATACCACTCATTATATCTCAATTCTCTGTCACAGTATAGTTATGTTTCCCAGTACACCTGTGTTGCTCCTGTCAAGCATTTTACATATATTCCCAACTATTTTCAGTTTTGTTTTGTTTTTTAAATATGTCTTTATTGATTTCAGAGAGAGGAAGGGAGAGGTAGAGAAAGACATAGAGACATCAATGATAAGAGTCATTGATCGGCTGCCTCCTGCACACCCCCTGCTGGGGATCGAGCCTGCAACCCAAGCATGTGCCCTGACCTGGGATCAAACCGTGATCTACTACATCCTAGGTCAATGCTCAACTGCTGAGCCACGCCTGGCAGGGCTATTTTCAGTTTTAGTGATAAGAAGAATCACCTGGGGGCTGCTGATTTAAAAAATAAAAATAAACAGGAACAAGAAAGAGAAGAACAGATTATGACCCCACCCCTCAAAATTTTGATTTGTAGTTTTGTGATGGGACCCAAGAATAATCACCTTCAATAAACACTACAAGTGCTGTTAACCTCATTATCTGTCAGTTCTTACCAGTTTCTTTCTTGGAGCATAATCTAAGCTCTGGAAACACCCAGCATAGTCCAATTTAGTAGGTCCTAGTCCTAGCTTTAAGGATTTAGGCACCATCTCCCTCCCCCCACCCAAGACTTCAGAAGTAGAGTGAGTGTCCAAGTCAGTCCAATGCTTTTGTTCATTTAACAAAAATTTTAACCACCTGCTATGAACTAAATACTAGTCTAGCGTCTGAGGATACATCAGTAAAACAAATAGACAAAACTCCCTTATATTCTAGCTGTGAGGAAATAGTCAATAAAACAATAAATATACGAGGTGAGCAGTACTGTGGGAAAAATAAGTAGGGGAGGGGATCCTGAGTGCAGAGGGTCTGTAGGCATAGCAATTTTCAATGAGGTGTCCTGGGTAGGCCTCACTGACAAAGTGACCTAAAGGTGATCCATGTAGCTCTCCAGAAGAAGAGTGTCCTGGGCAGAGGGGACAGCCAGTATAGAGTCCCCAATCATAAGCTGAGCACACCTGGCATATTAGTAGAAATAGGAGGCCATTGTGGCTGGAGTGGAGTGAGGGTGGGGTGTCAGGAGCTGAGGTCAGAAAGGTTATAGGGGAGCCAGGTCACGCCCTTATAGGTAGTTGGCTTTTACTTGGTGAGATGGGGAGCCATAGGAGGATTCTGAGCAGTGATATGATCTGACTTTCATTTGTAAACTATCACTCAGGCTACTGTAGTGGAGACAGGGGCAGGAGCAGGGAGACCAGTTGGGAGATGACTCTAGTAATCCAGGTGAAATGCTGATGGCTGGCAATAAGGTGGGTAGCAGCGAGATGCTGAGAGGTGGTTGGATGCTGGATATATTCTGAAGGTAAACCCAACAGTTTTCTGATAGATTGGATGTGGAATGTTGGAGAAAAGAGATGTCAAGGAGGATTCTAATCAGGGTAAATCTTGGAATTCTTGCTTGGAAAGCTGAGCAGAAGCATCCCTCCAAATGAGGAAGCATGCAGCCCTCGCATTGCTGGCAGCCGTCCTACGCCCATGAGGAGAGCCAGCCTGAGAATGGAGCCAATGCCGTGTTTGGCAGGGCAGAAGGGCGGAAAGAAATTGCCCTGAGAGCAGTGCAGAACCACTAGGTCCACACCTGAAGCCTAATCCACTTTTACACTTCTAGTTACTGGAGCCATTGAGTCCCCTTTGTTCCTTTGTTACTTGCATCCAAAACATGCTTACTGCAACTCTGGTGTGACTCTGAGATGTCTCTCAGATGCACTATTTGCCTAAAGAAACTTTCACAGTTCCACCAGAGTTAGTCTCCAGACTTCAGGGAAGACTTTCTCAAAAAGTTCTTTCTCATGCCTCTCTCATCTCATTTGCCTCTTTGCAAATTGTAAGCCCCTTGAGTACTGTATCAGGAGTGGGGCTGGACAGACCCAGCATGACAGAAAGCCAGCAATTATTAGCACAACACCCCTGGTGGTGGTGGTGGTGGTGGTGGTGGTGGTAGTAGCAGTAGTATTGCCTATATTTTACAAATTTAAGAGCAGAGATTAAGGGATTTAGGACTAAAAGTCTTTTATTTCAAATCTAAGATTGGTTTGTCTGATTAACCAATCACAATCCATCTGTCACACAAGAGAGAGGACTGTAGAGTTTTTTGGGAGGCCATCTGGCTGTTTGCTTTACTGATTGGAAATATATTGGTACAAACACCACAGATCTGATCCTCCCCTTTTCAGACTCAGTAACTTCTGGGCCTCTTCACTCAGAATGATTAAGCTGGATTGAGGATCAATTCATCATACCTAAACTTATAAGGGACCTTGCTAAATTATTTATAATAGGAAACTCCCAAAATTGAAAACTTGTAAACTCTTGACTATATCCCAGTTTGAGAAACATTAAATTCACACTTATGTTATGAGACTTTAAAACCATCATAAATGCAAATCCAGTCGGGGTATTGATATTACATGGCATTCCTCTGTAAAAAAGGCGATCCAGGTAATGCTTGTGTTAAAATTTTTATATACCTTTAAAAAGAAAACACTAAATTTAAAATTATTCTAAAGAAGTCGTGGACCGCTGCGAATATGATTAAAGACTCCAATCTGAAAAACAATGCAACAGGAGAAAGGCTTTGTTTGAAAACTGAGGCTGGTTATGTATACAGGATGCTCTAAAGCAAGTCCATTCAGGAAGCTGGATTGCAGATCAGAAGGCAGATTAAGAGCAGAGGGAGTAGGCTGTTCTTAGGGAACACAGCCCTCAAACCAGGGTAGCTAGTTACCCTATGTGCATTTGCTCTACAGGTATTTCTGTTTAGGACTCTACAGTCATGGAGAACAGAGCACCGTCTTTCTTGCATTATGGTAGAGAAGCACTGACAAATTATTAGTCATTGATTTCCCTTTTCCTCTTGAACCCATGCACCCTCCCTGCCAGTGTGTGTCTAGGGAAATAGGAACTATACTGTCCTGACGAGGAAAGAGCGTGGGCCAGATTGGTGGAACTCCGGAGCCCATGCTCTTTCATTTAGCACATTGCTAGTTTCTGTCATTAAGCTAAAATTATGAGGAACTCATACTGTAGAGGATGGTGAAGCAACTTTTTAATCTCCTAACTTTGTCTACGTCAGACTCTGAGAATGGATCATTCTTCTCAAATGACTTCTCCCAGTGTTCTCAGCCTACTCCTAATTTAGATCTGTCTTTTTACCTAGCCTCCCCTTTCCCACTCCCAGCCTAATTGAGTTTGTGCTAGGAACTAGGGAGCACCCACCGCCCATGGCCACATACTCCCTTCTGGCTGCAGAACCAGATTGGATTGGAGCCAGACTCGGCTCTGGGCTGCCTCCAAGCCTGCTGAGAGGATGCATCCTGTTCCCAGGCTGCGATTCCAGGAGCAGCATTCAATCGCCAATACTTTCCTGGCTCTATCAGAGCCAGGCAAGGGTATGAATTTCCTTAGGCCACTTAGCAAAGGCCTGCTTGTTCTTAAGTATGGTCAGAACTGAGGGAGGGAGGTGCCTGGCCAGTTTAGAAATGAGAGGGCTCCCAGGGAGCATGCCTTGAACTCCGCGGATCAATACTCACCAGCAGGCGGTGGCTGCCCACCCCTCCCTTACCTGCCTGCCACCTCCACTGGGTGCTGATGCCTTCCCATGCATTCTAGCTTCGCCTTCCTTTACCTGACCGTTTCTCACCTGCGTGTGCCCCTTCTCATCTTCCCACAGCCTGGAACGCTGGTCGCTTTTTAGCTCTTCCTCACCCTTTAAAAGCCACAGCTAAAATGAGCCCTCCAGAAAGCCGCCTCTGGTCTACAACCACCAAGGATCCCTCCTTTATTGGTCTGACATTCCCATTTTCCTGGACCTGTCTTGAAACACAGACAACTTTCTGGTATCTAGTGTAGCTACTGAGGTACATTTCTTATCTATTCTGTCAGGAAAGAAGGTATGACATGAGGGCATGTCTGACTGCCTTTGTTTTTCCCATGAGGTTCTGTATATTGTAGGTATTTAATATTTGTTGAATGAATGATAAATCGAAAGCACTGTACATGTGGCACACAAATTACAGAAGACTGGATTCTTTACAAGTTTCCCCTCCAAAGCTGCTCGTAAGCAGAGCCTTCCTGGGATCCCTCTGATTCTACCCTTCCTCCAGCTAAAGTGGCTACTGCGAGGGGAGAGGAGCCCCCAGGTCGCTGACCCATCAGTTGGCCAGTGTTCCTTCTGATTCGTCAGTACCTGGGTCAAACCAGTTAAATATTCTGAATATGAGCCCTGCATCTAAGACAGGCAGCACTCAACCAAAAGACTTAGAAGAGGCACTGGATACCGAACTGAGATGTTGCTGTTGTGTGTGAGGCACGGGCTAGGTGTGTTGAGGGAGGCAAGAAAGGGTGGGAAGTTGGGTGTTGCTGGAAGCTGGAAAGCAGGGACTCATTTCACCTTCTGTTAATTACATGTGTATCCTCAGGCAAAAGAGCACTGGCCCGGGGGTCAGGAGGCCTGAGTTCTAGTGCTGGTGCTGTCACTGCCCGTGGATCTTGGGCATATTGTTTCATCTTGTCACAATTAGGTCCTTCACACAATAGTGGGTGGTTGAGGTTATAGTGAGATGCAACTTTGCTCTGTGGCTGTGGAAAGTCCTGAGTGGAGCCTCAAGAATGGGTAGGTCAAAGGGAAAATGTTTCTAAATTGAGGGTTCCTGTGAAAGAAAACATCCATTTTCCTCCTGTGCTTTAACAGGACATATTTATTGGTTCTACATCAAGCCTTGGAATTGAGTGTCTGGCAAAAGATGGAGAAAATAAAGAGGTGTATTCAATGTCAACCTGACCATGTGCCCAATGGTCCGAAGTATTTTTGCTTGAAGCAGGAAGTGTTCCTTGTCAGGTCAGATCACAAGCCATGCTGCTGCTGCTGCTCTTTCTTCTTGATAAAAAAATTTTCTTGTCGTTTAAGTTCCTTGTTATTTCCCCTCTGAAAGGGCTCACAACACATTACCGGATGTGCCCAGTGAGCATGGTAGGTTATGTAAATGTCCGGCATAGTTTAATTTATTATCATTACTTTTAATACTCAGTTTTAAAAAATCACTTGGTGGTTATATATATTCTGTGCAAATAGAATTGCTTAATAGAAGAAAAGGAAATAGAGCAACTGTTACCAAATGACCCAAAAGCAGAAGTTGAGTTCCTTCCTTTCACATGAATATTCAAAAGTGCTTCAGCCAAGTGCTCTGTTGTAGGCAGCTCAGAATTAGGGAAGGCCTGAGCTGTGTTGAGCAAATTCAGAAGTGAAGCTATTTGAATGGCCAGAGGAAGGCAGGCAGGAGGTAGACACGTGGAGGTGGCAGTATTAGGGATGAATCTATGAGCAGAGCCACTAGTCGCCATGAACACCGTTCACAAACCCAGTTATAACCGTGTAACACAAACACACATTATGGACTTTCTAATTTCTCAGACACACATGTGTTTCTGGAGTCGTGAAAGCTTTCCACAGGAACTTTCTCTAAATTGGTTGTCTTCAAGACCAAATCCCTGACCAATAAGACAATTTTCTAGATTTGGGAGCCATTTGGAATCTGAAAGTCTTAAAAATAAACATACGTACTACAATAGCTTACAACCTGGAACAGAGGTTACATTTTAACAACATGTACTTAAACATGAATTGTTATTATCATTGGTCAGATATCAGATTTATCCAACATATAATTCCCTGACTTTTTCCCCCATAGAAACCAGAAGTATAGTATGGAGTGGGAAATTAATGCGACTAGGTGAGCAGTAAGACAGTTGATTGTTTCTCTGGCAAAGGGAATTTTCATAACTCCTTCACATACCACTGAATTAATGCTAGGACTTGCTGTTGACTATTAATTATCTCTTACAGATTTTGGTTTCTGATTTGAATCTTGATAAGAGAGTAGTTGTTATTATTGTCTTCAGAGAAAGAATGGACCCTGAGGGAGTGGCACTCACAGGGAGGACCAGAATCTTAACAAGGGGGCTTTCTCACACGAAAAGGGTTATGGAAATGGTATTTTAACACATGCTGCCTTAGAAAATTAAGTTTTCTGATAGCTTTTGTTGTGAAAATGGAAGTGTATGAAACATGTGTCTGATTAGTTTCATAAAAAGAGGGCCAGTTCCCAATTTGGCTTATACCAGATATAGGGTGATGCTTTATTTCTACCTTAAGTTTGATGTTTTAAGATAGACTTTAAATTAAAGTATTATAACTGAGGACAGCACAGACAGTTATATCCTTCAGGTTTCTGATCAGTGTCACAATCTCAGTGAGGCCTACTCTATCTTAATTAAAATTGCGGTACCGCTCTCACTCCCCACACTTTCTTTTCTCCATAGCACTTATCACTTTCAACCTACTAATTTACTTATTATATTTGTTGTTTATTATCTGTGTCCTTCTACCAGAAGGTAAACTTCATGAAGGCTGGATTGCCTGTGTTGTTCACGGATACATTTTTAGTGCCGTAGACAGTGCCTGGTATATAGTAGACACAGCAAATATTTTGTTGAATGATTGAATGGGCGTCTATATATCTGCACTTTCAAATCCTCTTCTGTTCATAGAATACTACCAACATCTAAGAGCCCTCCGGTGCATTTCTTAAAGGCAAAACCCCTGTAGGTGTATGTGATCAAAGTACAGTCAGAGAACTGACGTTGGGCACAAATGTTTGAAGCTCCAGTAACTCTTTGAGCATTTACTAGAAGCAGCTAAGTTCCAACTCTGTACAGAACTTAGAGAGAAAGCTCTCCCAGTTACTAGGAAGTCAAGGCAGCGTATATTTGTTGAGCACTCATTTCTGTGTACCCAGTGCTAGACCCACGGTGAGATTCCCTCAGAAGGAGAAGACCTGGCCTTGTTCTGAACAAGTTGGCCCTCTGGCTAGGGAAGTTTCCATAGTAATGGATACGTATGGTACATGACTCTTGTTAGCAAGAGGATCTACCTAAATTTGACAAAGGAACTGATTTTAAAAAACCTCAAGTCAATGAAGATGATGACCAGTACTTACAACCACTTGCTCAGACCAGTAGCCAATTCCTTTGACCTGGTGACCAAAGATTTTTAAAAATAACTGTTTGTGCAGTGAGGCTGTGCTAGATAGTTTCAAAATATCTCCATATCTGAGTGTGCTGTGGATGAAGAAAGTTTGTATGTTTCCCTACTGTCTTCCACTTGCTGTGCACAATTCAGTCATGATAGGATGCCTGACCCTCTGGTCTATTTAACTAAGACAAAGGTCTGTGCCTGGCTCTTACCCTACCTCACCAACCAGAGCTCCCTGCTCTCCCCACCCCCAAGATCCTCCACAGCAAGTGCCCCAGTGTTCTCACGTGACTGAAGCAGTCATCTGCTGGTCTCCTTGTCTCCAGTCCCTCCACCTCCAGCCCCTCTCGCTCACTAGATCAGATTAATCCTTCTAAATCAAGGCTTTCACCTTGCCAGGCCCCTCTTTAGGAATTTATTTTATAACAATGCATAGAACTAAATCCAAATTCCTCACCCTAGAATGTTAAGCACCCCATCAAGTTGTTCCACCAGATCCTACCCTTTGCCACGGTGAACACTGTGCTCCACTCTGGTCTCTTTGCTCTTCTTTCCATTCTCATTTTCCCTTTCCCAGCTCTTGCTCTCCATACTTATATCCATCTCCTTGCCTTTCTCTGTACAGTTTCCCATCCATCCATCCATCCATCCATCCATCCATCCATCCATCCATCCATCCATTCCTTATATAGGTATTGCGCTTCTATTATATACCGTTGACCCTTGAACAACATGCCGATGCTCTGTGCAGTCAAAAGCCCATGTATAACTTGACTACCCCTAAACTTAACTAATAGCCTATTGTTGACCAGAAACCTTAGTGATAACGTAAACAGTTGATGAACACTTATTTTGTATGTTATGAGTATTATATACTGTATTCTTACAATAAAGTAAACTAGAGAAGAGAAAGTGTTATTAAGAAAATCATAAGGAGAGAAAATACATCTATAGTATTTTATGTTTTTATTGAAAAAAACCTGCATATAAGTGGACCTGTGCAGTTCAAATCTGTGTTGTTCATGGGTCAACTGTACCAGGAAGTATTTTAATCCCTGGGGATATAAACTCAGTAATTTGGAACATGCTCTCTCACCTTCTCCCAGAACCCAAGGCAACCCAAACCGCACACTGCCCACAAGAGTCAAGTCAAGCCTCACCTTCCTGAAGGTTTCCCACTGACCCCTCAGGACAATGGAAGGCAGCCGAGCGCAGTGGTAAAAAAACAAAGGCTTGGGAATCATAAATCTGGGCTGAAATTTTTGCTATGTACTGTTAAGCAAGTTACTCAACCTTTCTAAACCTCCTATTACCTCATCTGTAAAATGGGGACCTTAGTACCTCATGGGTTTATTGTGAGAATAAAATGACATAATAGTCAATGGTGATATTGCTATTATTTTTCTACTCTGAAACCATATAGCGGATAAACGATGCCTGGTCACTTAAGAAGTTAAATATTGCTTGTAGTGCTTTTGTGTGTTTCATGAAATCCCTTCCTCACTCAGCATGACTTAACAAATGTGTAGTGAATGGATGTACAGCAAGAAAATATGTGGCTAGAGTCTCATCAGCTCTCCTGTTGGATCCCCAGTTCCTTCGGGACACTGGCTTCCAGCTGTCCTTTCTATACCAACTCCCCGTCAAGGTCAAGGTGAACCCTTTCTGTGGACTGAAAACCGTCAAGATAGAAGGGGAGATACTACTGCCTGACCTGGGGCTAACGAGAGAGGGAAACTTCTACAAGCTGGAGGATGCCTGAATTTCCAGCTAGTGTTAAGTGGCTATAGCAGAGTATAACCCATGGCTTCAATTTGGTCTGTCAGAGATGAAATTAAAAGTAAATTTGAAGTTTCACAACATAGTTCTCTCTATTACGGGTGCTGCTGTGCATTAAAATCGTCTGTGTGAGGCTCATTGGGATGGGCAGAGATTCAATCACTGCTAATGGCTTAAGGAAATGGGGTGGTGAGAATTAGGGTCATCCATCCCAATTGGGGCAAGAAGGAGAACCAGGAAATGTGTTTTTCAATCTTGACATCTTGCCAGCTGGAGCTAGAGGGAAATGTTTTTTTGAACTCATTGAGCAGCCTATTCACAAATCATAGAGCTAGCTGCGTTCAATGAGAATAGATATAATTTTTATGTGGTCTAGTTAAAGACTTGCACCACCCACTCAGAGTTGTACAGAGCACTCCTATGGGACCCTGGAAACTATACCACACCACTAGGTAGAAGCCACTTTAGCAAATGCCATGAAATCTGGTTTTATGCAGTGACACTATTTATATATCCCCAGTAACAGTTTGGAATATTGTAAGAAAAATACAATTTAGCTATCAATAGATAACTGAAATATTATTTACTAGGTATAATATTTAGGCATGATGTCTGGTATTGAATATCTACTGATGTTAAGTAGCCTTAAAAAGAATGAAAAATCTAAACAGTTAAAAATCAACTTCATAGTTTTCAAAAAAAATCTTACACAATCTCTTCTGGTTCTTATAACAACCCTGGGACAAAGGCAAGATAGATAATTATCACCATTTTACAGATGAAGAAAGAGAGAGGTTAAAAAGGTGAGAAAGCCTCTAAGCAGAACTAGGATAAGAATCCTAGTAGCTACTATTATTTTTATTATTATCACGATGATTATTATGTTAACCCCTGACACACTTCTCTGATTTTTCTGCTCTTCTGTCCTGTACACAGAAATTTCTAGAATGCTTATGCCCCTGAGCTGCTCCTACCCACTCTGGCTGGAGAGTAGGGTGTCACTGAGCAGAGGGGAGCTGGAAGTTTGGCCTGGCCTGCCTGGCCCATTTTCTAGTTTTGCCTGGAGCTGATTAGAGAGGGATTGTTAGTACTGGAGCCGTTTTTACATTTCATGTTTTTCTGGTTTCTAAAAATGAAACGGCAAGAAACCCCTGCAGCAGGACTGTTTGTTTCAGGCAGGCGTTTCCTGCCAGTCTCCTCCTGTTGGAGGATCTACCTTTGGGCATTCCTGTTTCCCCACCTTGGTATGTGATCACTCCAGGGTTTAAAGATAAATCACATTCAGAGTCCAGATCTGAATAATGGATTAGAATGCAAATACAGTAGGTTACCTAGGGTTTCATTTCATTTCAAATACTATTCTTGACATTGGAAGGTGCATATATTTATTACTATTATGCTGACTCTTTAAGAAGGGACTGTTTCCAGTCCCTGAGGAGTTGGGGTTGGGCTGGATGGCGCGCATGTGGCTGACACGTACTGGTTTGGTGGTAGAGCACAGCTTAAGCCCTGGCTCTGGTGGTTCATGATCTGAGAGACAGACCATTTATGCTTATTTGGTCTTTGCTTGAATTTCTTTTTAAAAAAAATTAAAAAGAGCCCCAGCCGGTTTAGCTCTGTGGTTATAGTGTCAGCCTGTGGACTGCAGAGTCCCAGGTTCGATTCCGGCCAAGGGCATGTACCTGGGCTGCAGGCTTGATCCCTGGCTCTGGTTGGGGCACGTGTGGGAGGCAACCAATTGATGTATCTCTCTCACATCGATGTTTCCCTCTCTCCCTTCAACTCTCTGAAAAGCAATGGAAAATATATCCTCTGTAGAGGATTTAAAAAATAAAAATAAAAAAGAAACACACCCAAATTCCAAGTAATGGAACTTCACTAAGTTGGAAGCACCAAGGTTGTGTGAATAGAGAGGATTTTCGTTGAACAGGAAAATGTAAACCCCTTGATCTTTCATAGCTGGAACCCATCCATGTGGCACCTACGCATGAGTCCTGCCGCCTGTGCTTGTCACGGGTGTTTCTGAGGGCAAGGACCTGAGTTTTGGGTGCTCAAAAATCAGAACCGTGACAGGGGAAACCCAGAAACATTAGCAGCTCTGCCCAGAGAATGCAAAATAGTCACATGCTCTTGCTGAGTCCCTTCACACACTGCCTAGAGACAGGGGACTCCAGAGGCTGCAGGGGAAGGCATGACTCTGAAAGTCTCTTTAATAGGCTGTAAGAACATGCTTTCCCACATAAACTGAGACATCTGGGGAGAGATTGGAAGAAAGATGGGTGGAGGCAGGGAGACCTTCTCTGTAGAAAATAAGCCAAGAGCTCAACAGCAGCCGTAAACGTGCCAGAGGAAGGCAGGCAGATGGCCAAGAATCTCTGAGCAAGAGCTAAGCAGCAGGGCAGGCCCCTCTCCCAGCAGAGTCACGGGCTTATTAGAGTTAGATGGTGACCACAAGTTGCCTAAGCAACCAGGGGGGGGTTGAAACCCCTGAGGGTTGGTTAGAACTATGAGCTCCAAGGAGGGGCCTCCTCCTGCTTTCCAAACTGCAGGGTGAGCGGCTGGAGGGTTTGAAGGGAATGCCGTGCGTTGGGGCTTCAGGAGCCACTTTCCCCAGGCCAGTCAAGTCCCTGCCCTCGTGTGACCAAAAATGGACTGCATCACGGCAGTTGCTATGAGTCTCTCCACTGTGACCTGCATTTACAGTCGTACTTGTTAGTGTATCCTAACCCTTTCAGCAGAGATGTGACTTCATTTTTAAACTGCCCTTTGCTGGCTGAGAATTGTCTTCATCTCCCCAGAGTTTCTGCATCACAGTTCCTGAGTCTCTAGTGCTTTCCACAACTTAGTCTTTCCCTTCTTCCATCCCAGCAAGAAAGAAACAGCATCATGATGCTTAAAGTATCTCATCCCCCAATTCCTAGGAGGGTCAGGCCCTCGGAAGCGGAGGTGGCCTCTTGTCCACAAGCTGTGTACCGTCACCCGGGGAGGGGGGGGGTCAACCAGCAAGGCCAGCCTCCTCCATGCTTCCGCACCACCTCTGTTCAACTCTCTTCCTTTCTAAAACTAAACTGCATTCCCTAGGCTGCAGTACTCAGTTTCCTGGCTCCCAGAAACTTTTGGTGTGAAAACAGGCAGAGGAATCTCCTGGGGTGCATTTGGAAGGAAGGGAGTAAGCTCAGGGTTGGATAATATCCACAAGCGGAATCTAAAGCAGCGGTTAACCCTGCTGAACAATAGAATCATCTGGGAGCTGCTTAAAAAAATGGTGACTGTTCAATGGGCCTGGACAAAAGGTTTTTTTGTATTTGACAAAGGTATATTTGGGAACCATTCCCAGGCGATTCTGAGATGCAACCAGGGTTGAGAACGACTGATGTAGAGGTGAGCAGCCAGGTGTGGGCACAGACAAAGTACCTGGTCCCTGTGTGCTACACAACGGGTCCCAACCCCATCTGTCTGCAGGAAGCCCCTCAGTTTGGGCCTGTCAGGCAGCTGTGCTGTGTGCTGGGACCTCTTTCCTCCTCTCTTTAACTATCAGCTTTGCCCTCTAACTTATTCTGAACTTGAGGGGGGTGGTCTCGGGTGAAAGGAACCCAGTTCTGAGGCACCATTATAGTCAGCCAAGGAGAAATGCAACCTCAGAGCACTGAGGGAGGGGGAGCAGTTGGTTGATTTTTTTCTTTACATATAAAATAAAACCCAGAGGAGGGGTGAGGCCAAGAGGGAAGAAACAGAAGTGAAACAGCAGATTGAGTTGTGAACAAAAATGAGAGAATCCACGAAGATTAAATCATCCTGCACACCTGTTCTTTAAGAATCTAGAAGGTGGGGCTTTTGACTCAAACAATTCAAATTGCAAGTGGCCTTCCTCGGAAATCCATCCCCAACCTGTGAATAGCTGTAGGTCTGGCAGCTGCTTTGGGATAGTTACTTCAGTGTCGCAGGGGAAGGATATTTTGGGGTTTAGTCCTTGCCAGAAATAAGAAGCTAAGGGAAAAGCAGAAACATTACAGAATTTCCAAAAATATTTTGATAGCAATGCAAAACTTTGTGTAGGCTTAAAGAAAAGCTAGAGTACACTCTTATTTTAAGGATGCCTAGTGGACTGGCTTTGTATTTGGTTGGTAGATTAATTATGGTAGCCTGTGTCGTCATCTGCTAAAGGCCTGTAAAGGGGACAGGCATACACATGGGAGGGCATGTGTGCGTATGTGCAGGCATGTGTACACTTATTTATAAATTTCCACTTGGTGTGATGATTTGTATATATGGAATAGATAAGTAGCCTTTAAGTTTTAAAGTAATATAGAACTTTTCCTATTTGGGAAAATAAGGGAGATAACATCAGGTCTAAGTCTGATAGGAAAGTGAAGTACGGAAGACTTCAGTTAGTGACTTAAAGTTGGACTATACATCTCAAGAAAAGGTCATTTCGCCTGGCCGTGCGTGGCTCAGCGGTTGAGCATCCACCTAGGATCCAGGCGGTCGGGGTTCGATTCCCAGTCAGGGCACATGCCCAGGTTGCGGGCTCCATCCCCAGTCGGGGGCGTGCAGGAGGCAGCCGATCAATGACGCTCTCATCAATGGTGTTTCTGTCTCTCTCCCTCTCCCTTCCTCTCTCTGAAATCAATAAAGATACATTTAAAAAAGAAAAAAAAAGAAAAGGTCATCTCAAATAGGCCCCTGCTTATCTGCGCTCATCAGGACAATACTGGCCCATTCCCATAACTCGGGCGCCTTTCCCGGGCCTGCTGGGAAACAATGCATTCCTTCCTAATCAGCTAGGAAGGCCTGCTGTGTTCCTCCTCAGGTTCTGCCTCTACCAACTCCTGCTTCCACTGCATTGCTGAGGGAAAGTCTCTTCTTTCTAAGGGGTCCCAGTCTTAGTGATTAAAGGGCTTTGCTCCTCTCCAGTGGCCCAGCAATAGACTATTATATGGGTTCTTATTTTTAACTACTTTAAGCTATTAGTTGTTGTTCTGTGATATTTTATTTGTTATAATGTGCTCATTTTCTCTACAAGCACCCAAGGGCTGTGCTGAACAGGGTGTAATTTAAAAAATAAAACAAAATAATTATGCCCTAGAGGTCAGCAGATGTGGACTTAAGAATTATTATATTGTAAGAGTATCCCTCAGTTCTGCACATACTCATAAGTGTCTGTCCATCAGTCAATTTGTCGGGGTGGCCAAATCTGTAGAATCATTTTGAGATCAAAGGTGTGGGAGTGGCAAAGCTTTGCTTATCTCAGCGAAGAAAGTCTTCATGAAACTTGGGACCAAGTAACAGGCATTTCCACGGAGGAGCATGAAAGTAGAGGGTGTGAAGGAACAGATTTTCCCAGTAGTCCAAACTCTGAGCCTGTTCGAAAGATGGGCAGCTGAGGTTCTTGTGCTCTAGCACTTAGCAGTTGAGGAAGCAATGTCCGTCTGCTTCATGAAGTGTGTATTAAAAAACTCGCCCCAGTGGCTCTTTCTTTTTAAACATTTCCTTGATAAAGGAAGGAAATTTATTTTTTGTTTTAAAAAGAAAAGTATTTTTATTCATATGATTATACCTGTAGGAATTTGTCTTGTTTCTTTGACTTTTAAAGGGTTAATATTGTAATATGTAAACCTCCCAAAGCAGAGTTTCAAGTTCATGTTGCTATTAAGTTTAAGACTGAGTTTAATTAAGAAAGTCTTCAAGTTGAATGTTTATTGATAATGACGATTAAAATTTTACAGTGCTTTATAGTTTATAAAAGTGTTTACATGCTTGCTCATTTAATTTTCACAATGTAGAGAGGAAGATGAGGCAAGTTTTATCTCCATTTTATGGGTGGAGAGGCTAAGTCATGAAACTGGTACATGAAGAATCCAAGTCTTCTGACCCCAAACCCATGCTCTTACTTAACTGCTAATTCATGAGGTGGTAAGGATTGTTGAAAACTAATGGATCATATGGTTTCTTATTAAAGTTTTACATTTTGTGGGAGATCTTTAAGATGGTAAGCAAGCTCAAGCTTCCTGTGGCTTCCTTCACTCTCTCTGTCCTATATTCATCAGCCTTGTTGGCTCAGGAATTTGTGTTCCTAATCCCAATCCTGAGTAAGACGTGGAAAAATTATTTTTCCTCTTAGCGTGGTCTAGCCCAGCTGTGACAACATTGGACCCTTTCAAAATTGGCTCATCCTAGTAAACAGAAAACAATTATAAAAAACCGTATAAACCATATAAATGGATTTGTTTATGGAACACAGACTAACTTTAGTCTGGCCTATAGCCACAGTATCTTTCAGGGCAGCCAACCCCAGTCCCTGTGCCTTGCTTTAGTCCTGTTTGGAGTGGCAGAGAGGATGTGACACCAAGGTACTCAAACACCTCACCTAGGCTGGATTTCAGGTCTAACAAGATATTCAGTCCTCCCTAGTATGATTCTCAAGTGTGAGCTCTCTGACTGTGCTTCCTGAAGCACCTCTCTTTGGTAGCTACTTTTAGCTCTTTAGCCTGTTAGATCCCACGGGGTGTGTTACTAACCTGGAAGGAAGGGGCCAGAGGATAAGCCCAGGTCCCCCTGTGTGACACTGGCAAAGCACTTTGCTTTTTGGGTCTCAGTCTCACATCTGGGAAGTAAATAGGTTAAACAAGATGATCTTATATTCTTCCCAACATCTGTCCTAGAACACTCTCTCTATAGTCACAGACTCCCAGTGGCCAGAACCTAAGAAGACACAGGCTGAAGTGGTGAGAAAAATGCCCTATGTAAACAGTGCATGTGCACATACGGGAGAGGTTTGGATTGGACCCGGAAATGCAGAGACCCAGCTTCTCCAAAGACTTAGGGAGCTGAAAACAAACTCATCTGGGGCTCAGAGACACAAATAACTGAGACAAGCAAGATAATGATCTCCGGGAGTTCAGACCAAGAGGTGATGCAAAACTACCACAGGGACTGACAGATGGTGCCCAGATGGGACTCTTTTTTGCCAGAATGGAAACTGTACCAGGGCAGGGATTTGTGTTCTGTTTGGTGATGGATCCCACCCATCGGCACTCAATACATGCTGTTGAATGACCAATAAAAACTTTAAACTTGTGATAAGCTAAATCGGCAATGTGAGGTTATCTAATTTATCTCACTACATTTACCCTCAAATTACCCCTGTGTCTGAGGGCCGGTCTCTAGGCAGTAGGGGTTCATTTAGAATCACTAGCTAGGCTATTAGTCATGTAGCCACTCATTGGCTTGGCCTTTCCTCCTACTACTTGCACGTTCCCTAGTTTGACCCTTGCCCAGGGAATGTTTGGTGTGACAATTGTGATCCTGCACGTCATCTGTTAATAAACATCCATCCCCAGGATAATCATAATGTAACCATTCAGTCATGAAGCTGAAATTGTTGGCAAGATAATGCAATCCTGTGGAGACTTTGTAGAGAACTAAGGGAGTGTTAATGTGTAGGTGAATGTGTAAGTAAATATTAAACTGAGAAGAAAGAAGAAAAAGGGAAGAAAGCTGCCAGGTCTTCGTGCACAGCTCTCTCTCGTAATTAGGGATAGCCTCAGACTTGTTTAAAAACACTCTGCTTTGCCTGTGTTCTAACTCTGAAAAACAGATTTACTGTGTAAAACAATGCCATTAACGTCATTTTACATGTCATAGCACAGTCAGAGCCTGACACAGGAAACAAACCAAATAGGGTACTAGGACTAGAAAAAACCTGGCAGCTCTTGTAAAACCTGCATGGAGCCAATGCCAAAGCTCTGAATGGCTGTCCAGCCACACCCTCTGGGAGGCCGGGATGTTGCTTGTTTGCACTCTCCAGGCACGTTCAGGCTGCTCTCATTTTGGTTTATCTCCCCTCCAGAATTCAGTTCCAGATCTTTAAATTGTGCTCTTCTACATAGCTCCTACAAATAGCTGTAGCTCATCCCCTCCCCTTCCCTCCCCCCTCCCCCCTCCCCCCTCCCCCCCCTCCCCTCCCCTCCCCTCCCCTCCCCTCCCCTCCCCTCCCCTCCCCTCCCCTCCCCTCCCCTCCCCTCCCTTCCCCTCCCCTCCCCTCCCCTTCCCCCTTTCTCCTTTCCCCAACCACTGTTCATCCGGGTCTGTGTCTTCTTAGGAAAGATTTCCTCTTGGGTGTGCTGCTGGTCAGGGCACTGAGCACAATGGTTAGCGCCATATGTTCCTCCTAAGAGGCATGTAGGTTTACAAGGTTTGCATTATACATGGTCCTTGCCCTCTAAGCGGTTTACAACCAAGTAAACAGATAAGGCAGGTAAATATTGGACGATGTATAAAGAAGTAAATCAATTGACTACAACAGTACAAATTATAAGGAATACATTTAAAACACAATTTGCAAGGAAATAGGGCTAGTTGCTTTTAGTAGAGAGATAAAAAGGTCTGGCAGATAGGATGGATTTATGATTTGTTCATTCGCTCATCCAGTGGACATGGTAAGAGAGAACACGGGCAAGACATGATTCCTACTCTCCAAGCTTATACTTTGTAAAAGAGATGTTATGGATTACACATATCTAAAATACAGGATGTAAAGTGTGTTACGAGAGGCACACAGACAAGGCTTAGGCAAGGGAGCAATACTTTTTGGCTGGGGAGGAGGTGGAAGCATTTGAGGTGGGCTTGAAGCATAGGTGGAATTTCATATTTTCACATAACCAGTGTTTTACCAGGTTGCTGATGCTGTGAGGTAAATATGTCCAATTAATTGAAAAAACAGTAGTATTTTTCTGACTTTGACCCATATCTACCATAGTGGCTTTCTCAGAATCTTACAAAATCTGCTTGCCCCAATATTTTTTTGGCAGTTGCCAGTTCTTAACTTTTAAGGATCACATCCTCTTTTCAGAATCTGACACATTTATAGAGCCTATTTCCAGGAAAATAAACACACAAAGTATCTGGAATGCAGTTTTCAGGAGTAGCCTATTCTTGGACTCCCGGGGCGTCATGGTACCTAGTTTGAGAATTCCTGACGCATACAGCCCCTGAAACGCATAGGCCATTGGCGTTCAGAGCTACATAGCAGGGCCACACTGCCAGAGCCTTGGGGATACTCACATACAGAAGCCCCCCTGTGTTCTCTGGAGTCCGCTGTGTCCCGGGTGCAGGCTGATCTGCATAACTTTGA
Source organism: Miniopterus natalensis (assembly GCF_054644295.1). NCBI lineage: Eukaryota > Metazoa > Chordata > Mammalia > Chiroptera > Miniopteridae > Miniopterus > Miniopterus natalensis. The sequence goes on from NC_142088.1 coordinate 39,957,482, forward strand.
GGGCCAAATTTGGTGCCAAAGCAGTGCCCCTTGCTAGTGTGCACCCATGTACACACACACACACACACACACAGAGTCAGAATGGGGGATGCATTTGTACAGAGTGTACATATTTTTAAAGTTTCCCTGGTGATTCTGATAACTGTGATGTGTCCCCTTACACTCACTGCCTTAGGATGTTATTTCCTATGTGCCTCCTGAATCCCTCATGCCGACAGACTCCTGGCAAGCCCATCAGACATGCCCAGACGAATTTGATCCTGGCTCTGAGCCCAGCTTAGGCTCAGGCTGGGACATCCCTCCACTCTCTTTCCATGCTGCATTAATATTGAAACTGGATGGCAAAATAAGGTCACCCACAAGGAAACTCTACAGAGCAGGCAGTTTAAAAGCATTAAAGAAAATTTTTCTATTCACAGTTTTATTGAGCAATTGCTAGGATGGAGCCTTTTAGAATTGGGGATGTGACCTGGGGTTGCTGCCTGAAAGTTGAATTGTTCTGATATGCAGCTTCAGAATTGGACCAGCTTCTAGGAGTAGTGGTTGGGGTGAGACCACATTCCTTTTCCTATTTTTTATACCATTTAACAGCAGTGCGGTATCTCCCTCAGGACCAAGGCTGGGTTACCCACTGGGCAGAGTAAGTACTTGCTTAAGGCACCAGTAGCAGTTCCGACTCCCACCTTATCAAGGCCACGTAGGCTCTTGTCTCCGTCCAGCCCCCCTCCTCAACAAAAAGGTAAAAATCAGGAAGACCTACAAGTACCCGTTTATTTGTAGAGGGCAGTCTGCATCTCTGAAGACTTGAGGACAAACACCTAGTTCACAAACCCACAAATCATTATTTGCCGATAATGATTACATTTCTAACAGCTATTCACAAATACCACTGTATCTGGGGATTGGGTCAGACACTTGAGAAAGGAACCTCATTTATGATGAGGTTGTGGCAGGAAGTATTCCGGGGATTGTGTGTGAAGGAGCCTTCTGAAGACACCTTGATTCAGGACACAAAGCACCTATGTTTACTGTCTATGACCCAGGCCTTCTGCTTCCTTTAAGTTTTTCTTTTTCTGTATTTTTTTCTTGACTTAAATTTAATGTAAAACTTTTGCTGTCTTAAATGTTAAAAAAAAAAAAAAAGAGGTAGAAGAAAGCTTTTAAAGCTTTGTGTTTCTAGTAATTTTCAGTCCTGACATTTGTGCTGAAATCATCATGACTTTAGACTTTCTAAAGGAGAAGGGAAACAGGAGGAGAACTCCTGGTCTCCCTGAGTCTGACGTCAGAACCCAGGCTCTCTTCTCTGTTCAGAGGGAGCCAGGAGCCCTAGAGAAGGATGTGGAGCCTGGAGCCAGGGGTGCTCACAAACTGGGCTGGGGATCCCTACTGTTTCGTTTTTTTATTGTGTTTTTTTTTTTTTGCCTCTCAATCCAGAGAAAACAATATAATTAACCAAATAAAAATACTGGGGACGTGCCCTGTCCAGTGTGGCTCAGTTAGTTAATCATCCTCCCGTGCACCAAAAGGTTGCTGGTTCAATTCCCAGTCAGGGCACATGCCCAGCTCCACCCCTGTAAGGGGCATGCAGGAGGCAATTGATCGATGTTCTGCTCTCACATCAATGTTTCTCTCTCTCTGTCCCTCTCCCATCCCCTCTTTCTAAAAATCAATAAAAAAATTTTAAAAACACTGGGGACATATGAAATTAAGTTTTACCATAGAAGAAATACAAATGTTCATTTTACATATGAAGAAGCACCAACCTCAGTGTTGGTTAGGGGAAAACAAATTATAATGCCAATATGAGTAGTTTTCTTCATGTTGGAAAACAGGTGATTTTGAGTTTTGAGAGCTGAATTGTCTTAAAAGATGGGCTTTTTTTTCCCCCCCCCTGAGAGTTACGTTATCTTTGGAATTTATTTCCTTGGAGGTCAGGTGACAGCCTGAATTTGGCAGCTTTCAGGGTGGCATGCTTTCGAATTTGCTTTCATTTCTTTTTTCTTTCCTAAAGCTTGGGCCTGAGGACTCAGGTCACACTGCTCATTAGGAAGGGAACCTGTCAAGTTGTGCTGAAACTGCTAGGCTGCAGGGTTCCTAGATTCAACTGGAAGCTGCCCTGAATAGGAGCAATCAGTGTTCAGGACTGAGCTCAATATTCAAACCAAATAAAAACCAAACAGAAAACCAGAAGCAGCTACCAAAGGCAGAAAACCAATGAGAATGATTCATACCTCTAAATAGGAAAACATCATTAAAAGGCAAATGAAAAACTGGGCAAAAATATTTGAAGCATATATGAGAATAATGCATACTTTCAGATCAATAAGAAAATGAAGAATGCCTTGATTGAAAACTGCATAAAGGATATAAATAGGAATGCACAATATAAGAAATACAAATGGCACTAATCATACAAAAATGCTCACCTTCACTAGTAATCCAAAAATGAGACTTAAAACAAAACAAAAAATGCCTCATTTTTTATTATGAAATTGGCCATTTAAAAAAAATAAACAAGTGGGTACGTGGAGAAATGGGTATTTCTACAAATTGCTGGTGAGTGTGTACACTGGTAAAACCCCTCTGAGGGCAATTTGGCAGTCCCTTAAAATGTCAAAAGACTTAAAATTGTGAATACCCTTTGATACAGCAAGTCCACCTAAAGAAATTTAACCTTGGGAAACTATCATGAATCTGTGTAGATATTTAGCTATAGGATGTTAAATAATACATCTATACTATGAAATATTAGGTAGGTATTAAAAATGATGTCATAGGTGTTTAATTATGTAAAAAGATACTCATGATAAGTCAAAATTTAAAAGTTAGTTAAAATTAGCATGTAACAGTATAATCCACTTTTTACAAAAGAAAATGTGATGGGTAGAAGAAAGACTAAGAGGATGTAAAAAAAAAAGGTTAATAGTTATAACCAATGGCTTTTCTAGGGTGGAGGAATTATAGGTAATTTAATTTTCTTTCTTTTTTATTATCTCTGTTTTCTAAATTTTCTACAAAGAATACATTTTCTTTTCAAAACTAGAAAAATAAACCTTCATAGCTTTATTTAGCCAAATTGTGGAATATCTTTACCCTTTGAGGATGATACCAGTGGAGAAGCCTTAGGGCTTCAAAGATAACTTGGGCAATGAATTCTATCATTTACAATGTTTAAATAAGTTTTTGAATTGGGAGCAATTTGAGTTTGCCCTTTGTGGACTCTAATGTGAAAACTGTATCTAGAATGAAAAATTTACTGTGATTCTTGGACAAGTGATTTAATCTCCTTTTACAATTCAAATGATATTCGGAGGAATTTAAAGTCCACAATAGCTAATGTAAACATGAAAATAAGCACTGACATTTGCAGAGTCTAAAAATAACTTAGGGCCCCCAAAGCCCATAAAACCAGTCTAAACAGGAGAAAAGCATCAAACACAAACCGAGGGACATTCTACAAAATACTTTTACTCTTTGTAAGAGTCAAGGTCATGAGAAGCAAGGAAAGACTGAGAAACTATGACAAGCCAGAGGACACTGAAACCTGATGACTCACAATGTGGTATCCTCACTTACATCCTGGAACAGAACATTAGTGAAAAAAGTGGTGAAATCCAAATACAGCCTGGAATTTAGCAGGTAGTAAGGCACTAGTGTTAGTTGGTTTCTTAGTTTTGATTAGTGTACCATGGTGATGTAAGATATTAACATTGTAGGGTGACTAATCATCCTGGTTTGCCTGGGAGACGGGTTTCTTAGGATGTGGGACTTTGGCACTAAAATCAGGACAGTCCCTGGAAAACTGCGATGATTGGTTAACCCACATTAGGGAGAACTGTGTTAGAGGTATATGGGAACTCGATTATCTTTGTAATTTTTTTTTTGTAAGTCTGAAAGTATTCCAAGATAAAAAGTTTATTAAAAAATAGCAAAATAAATTAAAAACAAAACAAAATAAACTAGGGACAGCTGCCTAATAATGGGTAATAGTCTAAAGAAGTTAAATATTCATCTATTCAATAAATTTATTGAAGTCCTACTATGTGGTCAGTTTTCTGCTGGTCCCTGCTTTCAAGTGGACACAGCAGATACATCCAAAGGTACACAGCTCTTCTTTCTATTGTCTTGCTGTTATGTTTTCAGAGATCTGTGTTTGGGGGGAACTTGGTGGATTTATTAATTTGTCCTTTCTATGCATTTACTTTTAACATACATTAAATAAGTTCTGTAAAGTTTGTACTTCTCTCCATTGCATTGCTTTATCCACAGGTTTTACCTACCCTCAAAATATTCTTTTGTAAGCTTTCCTTCATATGATTGGATCTCCTCCTCAAAAATTACCACGATTAAACTCTGTTCAACCTCACTATGTACAGTCCCTATGCTATTCTCATAGTCTTTCACTATCAATATTCTACAAGATTTTTAAAATGAAGATTCTCTCTTTACTTTTTTCTCCCATTTTCAGAGTAAGCTATAATTTACATATGGTAAAACTCACCCCTTTTAGGTGCCATTCTATGAATTTTTGACTACTCGATTTCTACTATTGCAATTCAAATATTTTCTTTTTCATTTTTAGTAGACGTTTGAATTCATCAATAAAGAGAAAGGTGACTTGACATACTTTATCTTTGACTATGTCTATATCAGTTATAATAAATAAAATCCATATTAAATTATTGTTAATCCCCTAAATATCCCTTTTCACCTGAGTACAAGGTTCAGAATTATTAAGTTTAACTTCAGTGGATGACAGGACATTGGTAGATTTTGTAGAAAATCAATGATTGGAAATACTAAAGAGTTACAATTTAAAGAGCCGGCATGGACTCACATCTTGTCTGCCTCAGCGATGTGAAATAACCTCTGGGTCTAACGACAAATATCAGCTGAGGGAAACCATGAACCAATTACTTGGGATAAAGCACCATGAAAAAATACTATACAAACAACTAATCTAGAAGTTAGAGAAATATGGTATAGGGATGAACCACTTAAGTAGATTAAGCATTGGATTTGATGTCAAAGTGTGGCATAGTTTGGAATGGATGGATTGCAAAGCTCCAGGGATCAATATTAAGACCAATTTTATTCATTTTATATGTCAATGACTTAGAAGAAGGAACATTCAGTAAACTTGTTATATAAAACTAGAGGGAGGGACAGTCAATACAAAGAAGGAATGAAATGACTCCAGTAGACTAGGAACATAAGCAGATAAGTGGTTTATTCAATTCAGCGTGGAGGAAATATGAAGTAGAAAGATTATCTCACAGTAATGTGAAATCAGAATGTCCAAATTGAGTAAAAACATAAAAGCTCATGAGATGAGTAAATAAGCATACTAGAAATAAATTAAAATAATTCAGATGCTATGAGTAAGATAAGAATATTGACCATAAAATTTAAATATTAACTTAAATATTAATATTTTAAATTTAAAAATTAAGTATATATTTTAATACACTAGAATAAGAAAATAACTCACTGGAGTATAGAGAAAAAATAATGACACATTGTGAAGGATGAGAGAATCTTTAAATTATGGGTAGTTCTCAATACCAGGAATATTTTAAATTAGGTGATAAGATCGCCTAATTATTTATTAGGCTTTATAATTTACATATACATTATACATATTTTATATATATCAAGTGGCTTATAATAAAAACATTTAAAGATTTCCTTATAAGGTTTGATAATTTGTTTAGCTGGTGAATACTAATTTTCTGGGCCCTTTACAATGAACAGGTCATATTACTCACAGTTTCTGCATTAAAATAAGAAGGCTAAAACTGCAGTCCCAGCAGAACCTGAATTCATGGCTTATTGAAATCAATGAGTTACTCATAGATATTTGTTGATTATCTTCTACTTGTGCAACACTGTAGAATTGTTTCTTGAACTCTTTTAACAATGTCTCCTTTGATATATTAGAGAAATCTAACATTTTCCAAAAATACTTGAAATTCAAATAAGTTAATGTCATACCTTAAAAAAAAAAAGTCCCAGTGAAACAAATGAAGAGCTGTTTTGTTTGCAAACCATACCATTCTCCTTCCTTGAGAATCACTGCCTATGAGCCACAGAGGGTGAGATGTGCTTGTACACAAAATGCTAATGACTGAAACAATAGTGACAAAGCTGTCTTGCATTTTAAGGACACACACTGTAAGTGTAAGGGAAAGTTAAAGGCAGGGGAGTTAACTGCTGGAAGCAGTGGCTTCATGGAAAGAGGGTAAGACTTGACTTGAAGCTTAAAGGCTTGTTAGAATTCGCCTGAGCACTGGGAGTGTGGGAGGTGGCCGGGGAAAGGAAGGGACAGCCCTGGGGGCAGGGTGGGCTAGCTGCTCAGAGGAAGAGTTATTAAATATAGGGCGGTGAGGAGTGGGGAGAGAGACCCTTGCGTGTGGTAGATCATGGGAATCAGGAACGTTTAGTTTGTTAATCCTCAACAGAGGATATTTTTCCCATTGCTTTTCAGACACAGCGGAAGGGAGGGAGGGAGAGAGAGACGATCGATGTGAGAGACACACGACTGGTTGCCTCCCACTGTGTGCCCACCGGGGCTGGGGATCGAACCTACGGCACCGGTGCCTGCCCTTGGCAGGGAGCTGTGGGAAGCCTGCACCCTGTCGTGGGAGGGCTGACGCTCTAACCCCTGGGCGCACCGGCCAGGGCTCCCGAACGCTTTCTGAGCGAGGTCGAGGGAGTTGAATTTGGTGGCAGATGCAGAACAGAGAGGAGCAGGAAAACCTGGAGGGCAGAGGGCTGCGTGAGCCCAGCAGGGCAAAGCCTGCTTGGATCCCTTTCAGGAGCTCACTGATCCTCGGGGTTTCTGAATTCGGAGGGCACTTTTTAACTCTTCTAGTGTACTTCAGGCTTTGTTATTTCTCTTCTGCATTATCTGAATTTGTGCATGTTTCTACTTTCTTACTTAATTGGATTATGTGCTTCTTGCGGGTAGGGGCCATGCAGTATCTTGCAGAGTAGGGTCCAATAAATTTTGTGGTTTCAGTGACCAGGTAGCCAAGAGAGATTCTGCAGGAAAAGTTGTTAGCACCTGGTAACCGGCTGCCAATGGGAAAAGAAAGGGAGAAATGTGTGAAAGGTAATTTCATGTCTGGGCCTCTGAGAAAACAATGAGGACATTGTTGCCAGAGACAAGAATGTCCGAAGGGAGAGGGGAGCTGGTCCTGTAAAAAAAGTTATGGTTCAGCTTTGAACATTTTGAGTTTGGAGTAAAAGTGAGACATTCAAGAGGAATTTACAGTGCTCGAGGATATGGAACTGGAACTCAGGTGACAACTAAAGATAAGATTTGGGACTGATTTTAGGGGCTGAAGTTGCCAGGATGGTTGAGCTTCCAAGGGGATGAACTCCTAAAGAAAGCTCTGGGAATCAAAAACTGCGTCTGAAGTAATGTTCCTATTTAGGGGCTGGAAGGAGGGAAAAAAAAAACCCTTAAAGCTGCACTGTCCAATAACGTAGTCACTAGCTACATGTGGCCATTTATATTTAAATTAATGAAAATTAAATAATTGAAAATTCAGTTCCTTGGTCACACTAGTCACACATCAAGTGCTCAAGAGCCACACGTGGTTAATGGCTACTGTAATGGACAGTGCAAACAGACTTTTCCATCACCACAGATAGTTTTATGGGTCAGCATTGCAAAGATACAGAGAAATACTTATTTGAGAAAAAAACAGAGCAGATGACCTTTTAAGGTCATCTATCTATCTATCTATCATCTATCATCTATCTATCTATCTATCTATCTATCATCTATCTATCTATCTATCTATCTATCTATCTATTTATCTATCTATCTATCTATCATCTATCTATCATCTATCTATCATCTATCTATCTATCATCTATCTATCTATCATCTATCTATCTATCATCATCATCTATCTATCTCTATTTATCATCTATCTATCATCTATCTATCATCTATCTATCTATCTATCTATCTATCTATCTATCTATCTATCTATCATCTATCTATCTATCATCTATCTATCATCTATCTATCTATCTATCTATCTATCTATCTATCTATCTATCTATCTATCTATCATCTATCTATCTATCATCTATCTATCTATCATCTATCTATCTATCTATCTATCTATCTATCTATCTATCTATCTATCTATCTATCATCATCTATCTATCATCTATCTATCTATCTATCTATCATCTATCTATCTATCATCTATCTATCTATCATCTATCTATCTATCTATCTATCTATCTATCTATCTATCTATCTATCTATCTATCATCTATCATCATCATCTATCATTTATTTTTGTTAATCCTTACCCAAAGATATTTTTTCCATTGATTTTTAGAGAGAGTGGAAGGGAGGGACAGGGAGAGATAGAGAGAGAGAAACACCTATGTGAGAGAGACACATCAATTGGTTGCCTCCAGCATGAGCCCCGACTGGGGCTGGGACATACCTGCAACCCATGTACATGTCCTTGACCTGGAATCAAACCCGAGACCCTTCTATGTGCCAGCAGATGTTATACCACTGAGCCACACAGGCCAGGGCCATAGTTTTAAAGAGGAAATGTTTAGTGTCAAATGCTGAGAAAAGCTGAAAAGGAAGGAAAATCAGGGTGCTCGAACCCATGGATCTGGCAATAAGGGAGTCATTGGAGACCATTAAGATAACAGTTTTGAGTAGCTTGGCAGGATGAAACTGGGTATAGCATTAAATTATGAAGGCAGTAGGTAGCAAGTTATTGAGACCTTGGACAAGGCAAGGAAAAGAAAGAAAGAAGACTATAGAGAAAACTTCAGAGTCACATGGAGGGTTTTTAGAGATGGAGAGACTTGTTCCTGTTTGAAGAGAAGTGGACAGAGGCCAGTGAAGATGGTAAGGGCTCTGTCTAGGAAAAACTCCCTGTTTTCCTCTGCACTTGTGCATTCACAATAATCAAAACACTTCTCTTCTGGTCAAGAACTGTGTTTATTGCTACACTAGACAATCCTCTGACATCAGGGTGTCCTACAATTCAATTTAGCCCTGACGCTATCTGCCTGGAATTAGTGTCAGCTCTCACAGGTTAAGGGCTCAGTCCCAGAAAACTGTCTCCACTTCAGACACCAATCGCAAGTCCTAAGTTGTTACCAGTAGTTTTGATTGACCAGCTATAAATTGTGGTTCCCACAATCCCCTCCTTGGGTTGGATAATTTGCTAGAATGGCTCAGAACTCAGGGAAACACGTTTACCAATATACCATAAAGGATATAGATGAACAGCCCGATGAAAAGAGACACAGGGGGAGGTATGGGGAAGGGTGCAGAGCTTCCCCGCCCTCCCCAGGCATGCCGCCTTCCTAGCATTTTCACGTGTTCAGTAACCTGGAAGCTTTGCACTTGGGATTTTTATGGCGACTCCACCATGTAGGCATGACTGATTATTAACTCATTTTCCAGGCCCTCTCTGGAGAATGGGAGTGGGACTGAAAATTCCAAGTTTCTAATCATGGCTTGGTCTTTCTAGTGACCAGCCCCCATCCAGGAGCCCACCCAAAGTTGTCTCGTTAGAAAAAAGATGCTCTTATCATCCAGGACATTCCAAGGGATTTGGGAGCTCTGCGTCAAGATCCTGGGCCAAAGACCAAATATTTGAATAAAAACTCACTTAAGTGCTCTTATCACTCAGGCAATCATAAGAGTTTTAGGAGCTTTGTGCTAGGAACCAGGGGCAGAGACCAGTATATATATTTTCAATTATTTAACAGGTTCCCAAATCCATGCCCTGCATTTGCTTCTCTTTTGAGTTCTGGGTTCAAATTTATAGCAGTCTGTTGGATATCCTATGGATATCTTGCTCGCACCTCCCACTCAATGCATCTAAAACCCAACTCATGATAGTCCATCCCATACCTATTTCCATTTTTTACATTCCTTATTCCAGCTCATCTTTCCAGTTACTAAAACTGGAAAACATAGTCATGTGCGAATCATTCTCTTCCTCCCTTCCACTCCTTCAATCAGTTGCCTGAGCATGTTTATTTTACTACCTCTGCCATGGACTCATTTATTCTTTTTGTTTGTTTAATGAAGTATTTCAGGCAAGCAGAGTAGTAAAAAAGAACAATATAATAATAATATACTTAACCTAGTTTAAGGAAACCTTGCAAATACAAGGTCCTCTGGGATACCCATTCGAGTCTCATTCTCCTCTCCATACCAAGGTAATCACCATTTAAAATTTAGCATTTATCATTCCCATGAAAGTTTTATTGTTCTACTCCACATGTACATAACCACATATAATATAGAATATAAATTTGTGTTTTAAAACTTTGTATAAATGGTATTATACTGTTTATCTTGCTATAATAGCTTTATTCACCCATTATTTATTTTGGTTTATCCATGATGAATCATATCTCTTTTCACTTATTTTAAATGTTATTTAATGAACATAACATAATTTATGAATCATTGTGGATTACATTATAACACTATATATTATACATATATATGTATGTATATGTTTATAATTGCATTTATTTATTTAAAATTGTATTTATTGATTGATTTTAGGGAGAGAGGAAGAGGGGGGAGAAACATTGAGGTATTCTGCTTATTTCTGCATTCATTGGTTGACTCCTGTATGTGCCCTGACCGGGAATCAAACCCACAAGCTTGCTGTATTGGGACAACATTCTAACTAACTGAGCTTCCCGGCCAGAGGCATTTATTTTTTACTCCACCTAGTGGGTTGAAATGCGGTGATGACATGATGCAGCGTTTCAGCCATTTTAGGGGTAGAATTGTTAGCTTTGGTAGGTTATTTTCTCTTTTCAGAAGGACCAAAATGTTTTTGCGTTTTGTCAGAATGGTCTATGGACCAAAAAAGTTGTCAAGTGGTATCAATGAGGAAATGAATTGAATTCTTGTGCCCAAATACTTTGTTCTCTATTGGTGGCTGGGCTAAGACTTTGTAAAAGATGCATGGAGGTAGTATGCTTAGATCCAGAACCCACATTCCCATTCCTGGAAAAGCACCTGAAAAAATCTCTTCTAGGGAGAGCTATTCTCTATCCAATTTATCTACAGGCTAAGAGTAACACACTGTGACTTCCCTCCCTCTCCAGCCCCACTTGTCCTCCTCTTCAGCTCCTCATCCCTCTCTTTCAATCCCCCCTGCCAATCAGCTTATTTCCTTTAAAACTAAAGTGTAAAATATTAGTTTATACTGATTCTTCTACTTAGATTTGAGACTAAAAGGTATTTTGGAAGAGATCAACTCCATATCCAGTCTTGTTTTTGCCTGTTTGTGATTTATAGGTCTCTTCCCTGGAAGTTCCATATTTTGTACAATTAAGTGCCAGGTAACCATACAGCATTTCTTATGAGTATAGGATTAAAGTATAAGTGCTTTAGAATGGGATGCAAACTCACAAATGGATTATGAATTCTTTTTAGTTGGGTTACACAAATGTAGTTTAAGTGCTGGACTTTACAACTCCAAGCCCGTTGTCACAAAAATATAATAATCACAATAGTTGGAACACTGTGTCATATTTCTTTAAAAAGGCTATCGTGGACAGCGTTTCCACCTCTCTAACCTTTCTTGGCAATTAGATCTAAAGGTAATAGGCAGAGATAGATGTCTCTTAGTTGGCAAAACACACACAAAAAATGAGCATTTTCTTCCCCAGGATGACAGTAAGATACCAAGGATGCCAAAGAGAAAAGGAGTGTTAACCTAATCTAATAAATGAGATTTCAAATTAAAATGTAACTAAAATGCTCCAAGAAAAAAAATACTCGTCGAGATTCACTATTTAAAAAATGTTGGCAAGTGTTGATGGGTTTTTTCACGTTTGACTTGTTATCAAGACGATTAAGAAAGAGAATATGATCGTGACTGGATTTTTTAATAAAAAGGACACACACACACCACGTATTAAATGAATAGTGCGTGTTTTGGTGCCACTGACAAGGAGGAAAGCGCTGCTCTAGTGAGGTGAATGATTTCTGTTTTGTTCTTAAATGCCTGCCTCCAGGGTACAAAAAAGTGAGAGATGAATTGGAAGGAAACCTGGGGCTACGAGGGATGGGACCGAGATGGCTGGGACTGTGAATCTATGAGCTGAATGTGAGAGAAAATCCTCCGCCAGCCTCGGAGGGGGTGTCTCCCCCAATACCAGCTCCCTCCCCCCGGGCTCGCGGGGCGGGTCTGGTTCGCTCAGTAGCTGCAGCGGCTGCGGCAGCAGCCCCGGGGCTGAGCGGCGGCGGCCTCCTAGCAGTGCAGGGAAGCGGCGATTCCGAGAGCGGGAGGCCCTGGGGAGATCCGGCCGAGGCTGCCACCGGGATGGAGAAAGCGTCGAGTGGAGCTGAGCCACCGGGGACAGATTTCCTCCCCATCTCAGCTCTCCTACAGCTTGGCGAGGCCTGTCTCGAGCGCCTGCGAGGTGGAAGAGGCCTGCGCCTCGGGCCTGGCAGCGGCGGCCGGCGAGCGAGTCGGGCACAGCGGGGTAACAGGCGAGCCGTAGCCGCTTTCGGTAACCTACGCCGCCAAGGCCGCTCATTGTCTCTTCCCTTCCACCCGGGGGGCAAACAGGAAGCGCGCCGCCTGACCGAGCGACGGACGGGCACCCAGACCAATGAGCGCTGCCGACAGCGAGCGTGGCGGCGAATGACCGCGGAGAAGAGGGGCGGGACTTCCGGGCGGGCTGTCACCCTCTTCCCCCCTTTTGGGCTGGAGGCTCCACCTTTTGTGTTTCCCGCACAGTCAATCAAAATAGGAAAAAAAAATCCCCGGACCGCTCCGGCCGTGTCCGCCGCCGCTTCCCGCATCCTCTCCCGCCGCCGCCGCCTTCGCTCCTCACCATGTGTAAGGCGGCGGGGAGCCCCGCCTGAGGTGCCCTAAACACACTATGACCGGTACGTAAAGCCGAGAGAGCACCCCTTGCTGCTGCCGCCTTCGCCGCTGCCGCCGACCACAGCCAGCTCCGGGCTGCCGCCGGCGGCTCCCGGCCCCGTGTGTGCGACCGAGTGTCTGTGAGAGGCAGAAAGCCGCACTCCCTCCCCCGCCAGCCACCGTCCACCCCTCAAGCCCCAGCAACGCCGTGTCCCCTCCGGGCCCCGGGGCGGGCGGCCGGGTCCGCCCGGAGCGCATCCCCCTGTGTGCGGGCGCGGGCGGCGGGCGGGCGTGTGAGTGACTGACGGTGCGAGAGGAGCGAGCGCGAGTGAGAGCGAGCGGCGCGGAGGGAAAGGGGAGGAGAGGAGAGGAGAGGGGGCAGGGGCAGCGCGGGGAGGAGGAGGAGGGAAAGAGGAGGAGGAGGAGGGTTACAGGCAGCGGCGGGCGGGGGCAGCAGCAGGAGGGGAGGAGGGAGCCGCCGCCGCCGCCGCCGAGGGGCGGGTGGGGGAGGGGAAGGGGAGTCGGTCCGGGCTTTCGGAATAATTTCGACTCGGCCCGCGGGCCCCCTCCCTCTCCTCCACCCGCCTTCCTCCCCCCTCCCCCCCCCCGCGCTGTGCCTGCAGCTCCTGAAAAGCCCGTGAAACAAGAGGAAATGGCTGCCTTAGACGTGGACAGCGGCGGCGGCGGTAGCGGCGGCGGCCACGGCGAGTATCTGCAGCAACAGCAGCAGCACGGAAACGGCGCGGTGGCGGCGGCGGCGGCCCAGGTGAGGAGCGGCTGAGCCCCGGCCTGGCTCCCCCCTCGCGCCGCTTTCTCCTCCCCTCGCTCTCCCCTCCCTCCGCGCCTCTCTCCTCCCCTCCCCCCGCCCCGGGAGCTGCCCGCCCGAGGCGCCAACGCTCCGACCCCGCCCGCTCTCCCCCTCCCGCCGCCTTTTTGTGTGTGTGTGTATGTGTGTATGTGTGTGCGCGCCCTCCGGGAGGTGGGTTGCGGGCGGAAGGTGGAGGCCCGGCGCGCAGCCCGCCGCCCGCCTTCCCGCGGACGTTGGAGCGGGTGTGCGTGCGAGCGGGAGGACACGAGCCGGAGTCCAGGAGTTGGAGGAGGAGGAGGAGGAGGAGGAGGAGGAGGAGGAGGAGAGCAGGAGAGCGCGGGCTGGCGCTCGCCCCGGCGCTGCCTGCGAGGACAGAGTCGCACTTCCTGTGTGAGCTGCGGCCCGGCCCTAACCGCCACCCCCTCCCCCTGTCTCTCTCTCTGAACCCGCCCATCGGGGGTAGGACACTCAGCCGTCACCGCTCGCTCTACTGGCCGCTACCTGCAGCAAGATTGGGCCGCCATCGCCGGGCGACGACGAGGAGGAGGCGGCCGCCGCAGCCGGGGCCCCCGCCGCCGTTGCCGGAGCGGTAAGTCTCGCGCGCGCGCGCGCGGTCCGCCCCCGCCGAGGCCCAGCGCCCGCCATCCCGGGCCTGCGGCACTCCCGCCGCCCAAAAGGCCTCCCGGGCGCCCGCGCCTTCCCCGATTCGAATGGATCGCGCAGCCAGGGCGCCCTTTCCTGCTCTTTCGCATACTTGTTTGGATTAGAAGCCAGCCCAGGCTTCTCTAAATTGTCACTGCGGAACTCGATCCAAATTCACTACAAAATGAAGTCTGAGAGGGCGGGGGTGGAGGACTCCAAAATGGATGTTTGAGCAATTCATATCACTGCTGAAAACTCCTTCCCTGAACACTACAAAATTTTCAAGCACAGCCTATCGGCCATAGATAGTATCAACTAGAGGCAGCAGTGTCTTTAGCTTTTAGTGTTTTTGAACCTGGAGCTTTTTCTGCTGGAAGTTACTAGAACGAACTTACTTTAAACCGTAAATCGTTAAAAAAAAAAAAAAAAGGGAATGAAGGTTTACTCTTTGAATTGTCCTTTTGTATGGAGGAGTGGACACTTTGAGTGCTTTTTCAGTGACTATTCTAAATTGTTGAATTTTATTTAGTTTTTGCAGACTCTTGCAGTAATTTTTCATAAGTGGAGTAAGTGAAACATTTAATTAGTGACTGTTGAAATCGGTGAAGTTATTTAGATAATACTTTGGCTTTTGAAGTTGAATATAAATACCAGTGTCAGAAACAAAAGTACGTGCAAGAAGTTGTACTCCCATGCATGCTAATGCACACCGTACTTAAACAGTTGAATTTGGTTGGCAAAGCCATATTTTCATTTTATTATGATAGCTAGTCTGATGGGACTTGGTGGATCCTTTTTGTAGTGTTTTTAGTGTCTGGGGCAGGGGGAGGAGCTGACCAGCATTATATGAGGGCTTAATACAAATGATCTAGAAAACAGCTTTTAGGACTGTTACTTGTGAATTTTATATTTGTTTGAATCATTGCTGTTGCATTATTGTAACACGTAGATGTGTTTACTTACTAAAGTAATTGAAATCTTTCCCGATCTTTTTGAGGTGGATTTTAGGAATTGATTTGTGTGTAGTGGTATTTTGAAGTAGTCACTGTAGACAAAAAAGTTTGATATTTTATATAGTCTGCAGGAAATTCTTAGTATTTCTAGGCATTAAAAGTGAAACCGAAGTTAAGCTATATTGTTAAATGTTGTATTTGTAATTTTAGTGCTTCAAGTTATATTGTAGAAAGATATGAATGGTTTTAGTGTCTTAATAGTATGATTTTAAATTTTGTGCTTTTGTACACAGATTAAAATGTAAAAGCATAAAATTATATTTGTGTGAGCTGTTTGTTACTTTTAAACAACTTATGGATTCATAAACCTTTTTTATGAACTATATCCCTCTAGCCCTACAGTGCCATGACAGATTGAAACCACTGCATAAGTAAAATTGCAAGTCAGATTGCTTCTACTTACCTTTTAATATTTTCAATTAGAACAAAAAACTTCTTGTAACTGCAACTTACCAAGTTTAGGTAGCTCACTGGTGGGGGAAGGGAGAAGTAAAGGAGGAAGTGAAGGTGAAAATATGTACATGTATATGTGAATCTCAGCCCCAGGAATGGAATATTATCTCCAACTTTAGCCGACTCTGGCTATGTATCACTTGTAGAAAAGTTGTTTACATGCCTCTTCAGCTCCTCTGAACTACCAGATCTCTATTGATACATATTTCCCTCCAGATGAGCACGAACTAGAATCAGTTGGAGCATTTTTTTCTTTGTATGTTTGGTACCCATGCATAAAATTTTTCAGAGTAAATTTGGCAAGACTGGCTTGAATACGTTTGCCTTAGCAAATGGGAAAATTATTTTTCCTTTTCAAATGAATTTCAGACGTGTACATCTCAGAAAATGAGAGAGAATTTAAGTGATTTCTTGTGCTTTTTTTCCCCACTTAAAAATATTCTTAGATCATCTGTCTTTAATTACTCAAATTAGTGGGCATCTTGAGAGGTCTATAGAGAGCTTTTTTTTGTAGCTATGTTTTAAAAATTTTTTACTTTTATTTTGGAAGAATTTTAAATTTACAGAAAAGTTACAAAGATAGAACTGAGCGTTACCTTATGTCCTTCATCCAGCTTCCTCTAATGTTAATATAGCCATGGTACATTTGTCAAAACTAGGAAATTAACGATACGGTATCAACTACAGATTTTATTCTGATTTCACCAGCTTTCCCATTAATGCCCATTTTCTGTTCCAGGATCCAATCCAGGGTAACACATTGCATATAGTAGTGTTGTGTTTAAAATCAAGTGAAATGTATACATTTTCAATTTTAATGCCAGTTTAGTTTGGTATTTTAGGATTAAAAGGTCATTGAAAAGCCAGTCACCTACACTGGAGATTTGCTTTAAATATTTCAAATTTAGAATTTATTATGATATGGGTTCATCCTGGATCCTGGCCAAGAATGGATACCCCTCAGTACAGTACTGAATAGGTCTAATCTCAAAGCAATCGCACCTGTATTGCCCTACAACATGGACTCCCAATGTTGGTTTGATGGCAAGGCTCCTTTCTACTTTATTATTAAAAGTTGTATAGTCAACTTTTGTGATAAGTCAGGACATGGAATAAAGTAGACCTTTATGCAGTATTAACTTGTCCATTTGTCCATTTTGCATTTGTGTGTACTTGTGGATTATTAAATTATTTCATTTGCACTGTAGTGTAATAAGCTGCACAAGTACATATTATGAAAGTTCTTGCCTGATCTTCAGTTTAGGTTGTAAATTTAATGTTCATTAATTTAGTATATAAATGTTGGTGAGCTGAAAAATGAGTAATAGCTTATTTTAAAAAGGTTATTTTTACCATTACTTAAAATAAGATCTGCATTGTCATTGTAATGAATTCATTGGGTAATTGTTTTTATTTGAAGTTCTTTAGTGTTCCTTGAAGATTTCAAGAAACTTGAGGAGTATGTACTTGCCTAAGAATGGTTTTTCGTTTGTTTCCACCTTAGCTTCCCACTTTCTTTATGGTTACACTCCTTCCTTGCCTGTTTAGCTTTCATATAAAGCCATTTGTGGGAACTGAGAAGTTAATCCTTTTCAAATGCTATGGAATAAATGGTATAAATTTTTTCTTTTTCCTAATTTACAGGTATTATCTGAGAAGATAACCTTTTTTTCTTTCCTCTCACCTCCAACTCCCCACCCTACCCCCATTTTTATGCTTCGTTGTACTGGAGAATGCCCCTGTAATAAATTGCTATTGCAACATCCCTGGGCTACTCTTGGTTGTGGTCCCTTCAGTGTATGATTATGTGTTTATATGCAGAAGGAGCCTTAGAGTACCTTCAGTTACAACTTTGTTAGTTGTCCAATGAGAATATTAGAGTTACTGAGAGAAATACTAGTGGATTTTTCTTTTAGTGTGAAGCTTATATAGAGTGTTGTCTTGAACCTAAACCAAATACTAGTTCTTGCCTGGGTTATGTGGTTTTATGTCTCTCTTCCTTTGTTTGTATAATGCTTCCAAATAGCCTAACAGCAGACATTTTTACAGCTCTTTTTGGTCTCAGATGATTTTCTAATTTATCCCTGTCCCTTTTGGTATTTAGTGTACTTTATCTCTTTTAGTGGTATGCTGCTGATGAAATTTCTCTTACAAGTGAATGGTCTTAGTAGACTTAGTAGTTTGAAATACTTGGGGCTTATTCATTGTGGAATTATGGAAATAAATAGGTTTAAAATTGATACAGAGCTTTACATAGAAGACTGATATCTCAAGGTCAGTTTTTTGATCCATTCTTTCTATTGTTTTCTTTGCAATGATTTTAAAGTAAGATATCTTTTAGTATTCATTCAACAAATACTTACTGATCTTTGTGCCAGGAATTGTGCTAGGCATCTATGGGTGTTCTTCAAATCTGTCCTTAAATCTTAGTAATCATAATGATGCCTTAGGGTTGTATAATGCTTTATAGTTTATAAAGCTGAACAGTTTTGGTTCTTACAACCCTGTAAGGTAATATTTTCCCCATTTTTAACAGAGGAAAATTGAGTTCTACTCTAAATCACACACAATTCTACAGTTCTAGCTAGGACCAGAACTCAGCTCTGAGTTCTTTTCTCTCTAGTGCAGTATGTTTCCCTTTTCCATGCATGGTCTTAGCTTAAATCATGAAAGTCTTGCAGTTTTCTGATTCAGTGTTTTCCCCCATTCTATTTTATTTTTTATTATTATTATTTTTAAAATATATCTTGATTTCAGAGAGAGGAAAGGAGAGGGGGAGAGAGAGAGAGAGAGAGAGAAACATCAATGATGAGAGAGTCATTGATCGAGCCCGCAACCCGGGCATGTGCCTTGACCAGGAATCGAACCCTGATCGCCTGGATCTTAGGTCAACACTCAACCCCTGAGCCAAGCCGGGCTGGGCTCCTCATTCTATTTTTTAAAAAATGAACACTTACCCCGGCTGGGTGGCTCACTTGGTTGGAGCATCAACCTGTGACTGAAAAGGTTTCGGGTCCAATTCTAGGTTTCAGGTTCAATTCCCAGATTGGAGCTTATAGGGGAGGCAGCTGACCTATGTTTCTCTCTCACATCGATGTTTCTCTCTCCCTTCCTCTGTCTCTAAAAATCAGTTTAAAAAAATACTCTCTCGGTTGAGGATTAAAAAAAAAAAATTAACACAGTAAATCTTTTAAAACTAAATTATTTCATTAAAGAAAAATCTTTTTTATTGCTGGATTTTTTCTCTTGCTGTTCCCAGCTCCTTCCCCCACCCCCAGGCTTGTGCTTCGTAAAAATATATGCATACATATATATATATGTATATACACACACACATTTTTTAATCCTTACTCAAGAGTACTTCTTTTATTCATTGATTCCAGAGAGAGAGGGGGAGAGGGGGAGAAGAGGGCGAGGGAGAGAAAGAGGGAGGGACACTGACACACATCAGACACACATCGATGTGAGAGAGAAGCATCAATTGGTTGGTTGCCTCATGCATGCAACCCATCCAGATCAAACCTATGTGCCCTCTTTGGGAATCCTTGACCCTTCAGTGCAGTGCACAGGAGGACACTCTAAACAATGAGCCACACCGGCCAGGGCATAAGTATGTTTTTTGTAAGTGTTTTCTACCTTCAGTTTATTAAAAAATCTTCAAATCATTTTGTCCTAGGTTTGGGGATTTCCTTTTTTTTTTAGTTTCTTTTTTTTTTTTTGAAAGAGGGATTTCTCTTCAATTATTCAATTACTGACCTGCTTTGTTCAAAAAAGTGGTACTACAATTTATTTTTATTTAGCTTCTGGAGAGGAAGAGGGGTGCTTGGGTAGTATTTACTCAGTTGTCATTTGAGTAGTTGTATTCAAAGAATTTCATGGCTAGAAAGCTGTTCACAGTGATGGTTGAATACCTTTCTACCCTTTTTTTTAATAAAAACTATTTTAGTTGTCTTAAATTAACCTTTTTTTAAAGATGAAAAGGGTCTAAATGTCAGTATTAAAAAGTTAATTTGTATCTGAGACACTATATTTGATATAAGTTAAATAATTGTAAATTTAATGCTGGTCAGAAAAAATTCAACAGTTGATTCTTTAAAGGTGATCAATAACCTTAAGATAAGGATTGGATGTTAGACATTATACTTTATTGCAGATTTTAGTATAAAGTATACATTTAAATATCTTTAGTTCATTTAAAATGCCAAGAGACTGAAATGAAATGTGAATTGTTACTCTGTTATAGGGAAAGATGACTTAACCTCCTAATTTTTGTACCAGATAGAAGTTGAAGAATGAAGCATGACTTTAATGTCTGGTGCTTCATTTTAATAACTTAAGTTTGGTAAATTTAAAAGATTGTATTTAAATGATCATTATTTTAGTTCAGGCTTAGATGTTTGTACTGGGTCCCACAGTTTCTCTGCGTTTACTCTCTTCCGCCTTTCAGTCTCCTTCACTGGGCCTTAGTTTATCTTTATAGAACAGATCTGATTGCACCACTCACTTGCTTAAAAACCTTTTATAGCTTTCATTCACTGTCTGCAGGATAAAGTCCAAACTCCTTAGCAGGATCTACAAAGCCATTTACTACAGGCCCTGATAAAAATGTCTAGTCCTGCTCTCCATTACTTTTCTCTGAATCTGAGCCTTTTCTGGATCCTCTCTTAAACACCAAACTACATATTTCTTTTTGTCTGTGACTTTATTGTTTCTACATCTTTATTAATTCCTCTGTCTCTATTTCCTAACTGTCCAGAATGAGTTCTTAAGTTTTATTCAAAGATTACTTTAAATATATCTTATGCAAAATCTTTTTTTTCCTTCAGTCTTCTATGTTTCCAAATAGTGTTTTGATCATATGGTTAGTGTGCACCAGTATTCACATATAGTAGCATGTATGTGTATGTCTGCTTGGATAGATTGTGAACCATTTGACGAAAAAAATTGTGTATCTCATGGGCTTACTCATATGTGTATTTCATTTTGACAGATAACACGTAAATATCTTGAATTGAGTCATTAATACTGTTTTTACTTTGAAATATATACTTTGTGCTTCAACATTAAAATTAGGCAGTGAGTTTTTTTTTTTAATAAACTTTTAAGATCTTCAGACACCCTTTGAGAATATGATGGAACCCTAGATTATTGCCCCCCCACCCATTGTAATTCGCACTTTCTCAAAAAGTTGGTATGCTATTTTAAAGGATTCAAAGATCCTTTGAAACTCAAGCATGAACCCTAGGGTGAGAATGCTAGGCTAGATATGCTTATGCTGTCATTTTCTACTGATATGTGGCATTTTAGGAAATAATACATAGATGTACAAGGAAGTGGGATAGGAATCGTTTTATTTTGATGGTGAGTAATTAACACAGGGTCTCATTCCCCATGTCTTTACCCCTGGTCTTAGCAGGAGACAGTATGGTATAGTATTTAAGGGCCTGGGTTCTGGAGTTAGACTTGGCCTACTTTTATATCTTGTTTTGGCATTTGATAGCTCTGTGATTTGTCCTTCGATTTTCTCCTCTGTGAAATGTGAATAATGGTAACATCTACCTCATAGGATTGTTGTAAGGAGTAAATGATAAAATCTTACAAACCCTGATTATAGTACCTGACATATAAAAAACAGTTTAAATGTTAGACATTACTGTTACTATGCCCTAAAAATATCTGTCCTTTGACATTGACATGTAGGATTTTACTGCTTTTTGCTTTCCTACATTGGTATTTTTCCAGTCTTACTCTGTAAAGTTTGGGGGCGATACCTGAGATTCCAGTAGGTCACAGAATGCAAAATGTATATGCCAGGCACTTGACTCCAAACTTAAGTAGAATAGTAGGTAAAGCCACAGTCTATATCCTCCAGCTCTTGGATTCTAGAAAAATTTTTCAGATGGGGTGACTTTGCCATGTGGTAACAGGGCAATAACCTTTTCTCATTAAGTGTTTAAAGGTGTCATATTTTTAAAAAGTAGTTCACCGAAAAAATAAAGATTGCTAGTAAGATATCCCTAGCCATAAGTTTGCTCTGGAGTACATTAATACATATCATAAAAGAGTTGCTTTAATTGTTAATTGTTTGATTTAAGGTTTATATCCATAATATACAAATCTCAACTTTTCTAATTTAGATGATTTGGTAACACTGCACTAAAAATGTTTTTTTTTCTCATACATAATGCACCTGATTTAGTGACATATTTTTAGTGCATTGTATATTTTTTGAACTCTTTTTCAGTGTTTGAGGTATGTCTGGTTTGAGTTGTTTATAATTTTTTCTAGCCACTTCTATTTTAATAGCTTTAGAGATCATAGATGAGGGATTAAAAGATCAATTTGTGGTCATAAAGCAGTCTATTCTTATTGAAGTTTTTTTTTCATGCTCAAATAGCATGAGTTATCTTTATAATAACAAAATTGGAAATGATAATTATTGTAGTTTATTTTTTAAATTTTTAATTTTTTAATTTTTTTAGAGTGAGAAAGGAGGGGGGAAAGAGTGAGTGAGAGCTATCCAGATCAATTTGTTGTTTCACTTATTCATGCATTCATTGATTCTTGTATGTGCTTTGATAAGAGGATTGAACCCACAGCCTTGGTGTATCAGGACAATACTCTAACCAACTGAACTACCCAGCTGTAGTTTATATAGTACTACTTCTGTATTTGAACTCCACTGTATTATTAAGAGAACTTTTCTTTTTAGGTGGTAGGATTTATATCAGTTTTTAGAGTTCTGAGAACTGGTTTAACTATACCACAAATATATATCACAAAACAATTTTTGTTTTCTTCTTCCAGACAGGTGATTTGGCTGCTGCACAGTTAGGAGGAACACCAAACCGATGGGAGGTTTTGTCAGCCACACCTACAACTATAAAAGATGAAGCGGGTAATCTAGTACAGATTCCAAGTGCTGCTACTTCAAGTGGGCAGTATGTTCTTCCCCTTCAGAATTTGCAGAATCAACAAATATTTTCAGTTGCACCAGGATCAGAGTCATCGAATGGTACAGTGTCCAATGTTCAATATCAAGTAATACCACAGATTCAGTCAACAGATGGTCAGCAGGTTCAGATTGGTTTCACAGGCACTTCAGATAATGGAGGTATAAATCAAGAAAGTGGTCAAATTCAGATCATTCCTGGCTCTAATCAAAGCTTGCTTGCCTCTGGAACACCTCCTGCTAATATCCAGAATCTCATACCACAGACTGGTCAAGTCCAGGTTCAGGGAGTTACAATTGGTGGTTCATCTTTTCCTGGCCAAACCCAAGTAGTTGCTAATGTGCCTCTTGGTCTGCCAGGAAATATTACCTTTGTACCAATCAACAGTGTCGATCTAGATTCTTTGGGACTCTCGGGCAGTTCTCAGACAATGACTGCAGGCATTAATGCCGATGGACATTTAATAAACACAGGACAAGCTATGGATAGTTCAGACAATTCAGAAAGGACTGGTGAGCGGGTTTCTCCTGATATTAATGAAACTAATACTGATACAGATTTGTTTGTGCCAACGTCCTCTTCATCACAATTGCCTGTTACTATAGATAGTACAGGTATATTGCAACAAAACACAAATAGCTTGACTACTTCTAGTGGGCAAGTCCATTCTTCAGATCTTCAGGGAAATTATATCCAGTCGCCTGTTTCTGAAGAGACACAGGCTCAGAATATTCAGGTTTCTACAGCACAGCCTGTTGTACAACATCTACAACTTCAAGAGTCTCAGCAGCCAACCAGTCAAGCCCAAATTGTGCAAGGTATTACACCACAGACAATCCATGGTGTGCAAGCCAGTGGTCAAAATATATCACAACAGGCTTTGCAAAATCTTCAGTTGCAGCTGAATCCTGGAACCTTTTTAATTCAGGCACAGACAGTGACCCCTTCTGGACAGATAACCTGGCAAACATTTCAAGTACAAGGGGTCCAGAACTTGCAGAATTTGCAAATACAGAATACTGCTGCCCAACAAATAACTTTGACACCTGTTCAGACACTCACGCTTGGTCAAGTTGCAGCAAGTGGAGCCTTGACTTCAACTCCAGTTAGTCTAAGCACTGGTCAGTTGCCAAATCTACAGACAGTTACAGTAAACTCTATAGATTCTACTGGTATACAGCTACATCCAGGAGAGAATGCTGACAGTCCTGCAGGTAAGCCTTAAGTCATGTTTTACCATAGATAGGTTCAGTGATTTGTTAATACATAGGGAAATTTTTTGCTTTAGGTGTTCATCGGTATCTATCTTTAAAGGTGGTGATACGTTGCCCTAAGTTTGTATGGAAAGTAGACATCAAAGTGTCTTCCAAATTGTTCTTCATTGAAAGTTTGTAGCTTTTGAAGTAAAGGATTTATTTCTCCAGCATGCCCAGCATATTTGTATTTTTTTCTTCTGTATTTGTTTTCACATCTGATTGGTGTTGTCAAACATTACAACATTTTTATTTGGCGGGTAAATTGTCTTAGTTGTCCTTGGTGTGGTAGAAGTTAAGTGTTTTCTGCACTATATTTGGCTGGGGAATTTGGTTGGCATAATAAAATTAAAATCATGGTACTGGGAGTAAAGAATCTTATTTATGCTGTCTCAGCTAGTAGCTAGCTAGCTGTTTGATTTTCTCTTGCAAACTCAGTTTCCTCATCATGTAAAATTGAGTTGTTGGACTAGGTAACTATATGTAGGGTAACTTCTAGACCTAAAATTCTTTGATTGTTTGATAGTTTATTATAAGTGTGTAGTGGGCATTGAACTTTGCTGTGCTAAACATGTTATTGATAGTATGGGTAGAAATTTCAGAATTCTACTCTTTGAATCTTGTGCAAGAATTGAATAGTATAGTTTTAAAAGAAATACTCTTGTCATTATCTTATAATGTTACTTATTTAGACAACGTTTTACTGAATGTTTTGTATTAAATCCTTTTACTTGGGTTTCTGTGGAGATTTTAATTTTTTTTATTTTTTAAATCCTCACCCAAGGATGTGTTTTTCATTGATTCTAGAGAGAGAGAGGGAAGAAGGGGGAGGGAAGGCAAAAGAGGGAAAGAGAGAGAGAAAGAGAGAGAGAGAGAGAGAGAGAAACATCAATGGGTTGCTTTCCATATGCACGAACCTGCAACTTGGGCATGTGCCCTGACCAGAATCAAACGGCCAACCTTTTGGTGCACAGGAGGAGGATGCTCAACCAACTGAATCACTCTGGCAGGGTGGGGTTTTTTGCAAATTTTAACCTTCCATTAAGTTAGTGATTCTAAACTCTTAAATTGAGATGCTTGAATTTAATTTATTGAAATAATTTCCATCACAATAAAGACTACCTTTTTTCTTTTGAGAAATTTGTAATACATGCTTAGAAAATTGGAATTGTCTTAAAGCCTCAGATCTGTCCTCGGAAAGCCTTTAATTGCATTTTAGTTTTCTGAAGCTGGTTTGGAGCAACACTTCTGAAAGTCTGGTCTGTGGACCTCTGGGGGATATTTGTGACTCTTAAAGGTCCTTGATGTCAAACTACTTTTCATAATAATACTAAAAATAATAGTAAAGTTATTTGTCTTTTTCATTGTATTGACATTTTCACTGATGGTGGCTAAAACTACTTGTGTCTTAGCACAAATCAAAGCAGTGGCACAAAACTATACCATTTATATCTTTATGACATTGCATTTGCAGGAATGCGTTTCACTGAAGAATGACCTTGCTAAACCAGTCAAAATAGTTATTTTTACTAAATCTTGAACCTTGAGTGCCGAATGTTTTAAAAAAGATAGTAGCTTTATTGAAATTAAGTAACGTACCATAAATTCACCCTTTAAAGTATACAACTCAGTGGTTTTTAATACAGTCACAGACTTGTGCAACCATCACCACTATTTAATTTTAGAGCATTTTTATCCCACACCCCCCAACCCCCATACCTATTAGCAGTCACTCCTCATTCCCCTATCCCCCACCTTAACCCTTGGCAATCAATCTCTTTTCTGTCTCTGGATTTGCCTTTCATATCAGTGGAATTCCATTTCATATTAACGAAATCATGTAATAAGTAGCTTTTTGTGTCTGGCTCTTTTCGCTTAGCATAATATTTTCAAGATTCTTTTTGTGGTTGAATAATATTCGATTATATGAATATACCACGTTTTATTCATTTATCTGTTGGACAGGATTTCTACTTTTTGGCTACTATGAACAATGGAACTATGAACATTATGTGTACACTTTTTTGTGTGAATATGGTTTCATTTCTTTTGGGTATGTACTTAGCAGTGGAATTGCTAGAGGGTATGGTAACTCTATGTTTAACATTTTGAGGAACTTTCAAAGTGGTTTTCCAAAGTGACTGTACCTTGTACACTCTCACCAGCAATGTATGGGGGTTCCAATTTCTCTACATCCTTACCAATAGTTATCATTGCCCTTTTTTATTATTGCCATCCTAATGAGTATGAAGTGATATCTTGTGTTTGATTTGCAGTTCCTGCTGTGTATTTTTTTGTGATAAAAAGTATGCTTTAATAAAGCACTTTGAGATGATTATATTAGGAAAAAATACTTTTTTTCAATTGCGTAGATGTGTGAGTTGCAAGCTTGAACCTAGATATTATTTTCATGAAACACTTTTTCCTTGAAAAAAATGACTATCAAACTATGGTTATTGGGAGACTCATGTATTTAAGGGAGATCATTCTTAAAAAAATGAATTAAGTGAGCATTACTTTAAAGGAAAAAACCTGACAGTATTTGTTGTCAGTGTAAAATTTGGGTTTTATAATGAAAATTAGAATTTTGGAAACTTGAATCTATTATTAATTTGATAGCTTGTTAATAATAAAATACTTTTCTGGTGAGATGGATAGGGATATTAATAAATAGGATTTTTTTGGATAGCATATTATGATAAAATGTGATAACATTTGGAAGATATGTATGATTACTCAGTTAACCAGTAGTTTTCAAATGACCAGCTCATGTTACAAAATCATGCATGGATAAAAAAGGTCCATTTACAATTAGGGGTAGACCAGTAACAAAACATATGGAAAGTTTACCCCTGTATGGTTTCATATTCTACATTGCAAAACAGACCTTTAAGAAACTGCTTCTTGTCAAATGCAGTATAGTATCAAAAGAATACCCACAATTGTCTGAAAAGCAATCAAATTACTCCTTTTCCAGCCACATATCTTTGTGAGACTAGATATTCTTCGCACACTTCAGCCCAAACCACGTGTTGCAACAGATTGAATGAAGAAGCGAATGTGAGACTCTAGTTGTCTTCTTTTAACCTAGACATTAAAGAGATTTGCAAGAATATGAAACATGGCCTTTCTTCTCATCAAACTTTAATATTTTTGGAAAATAGTTGTTTTTTATAAAACGTTAGTTTGTGTTAACATCTTTAGATTTATTACTTTTAAGTTAAAACTTCTGTTATTTCTAATTCAGTAAATATCAAAATATATAACTTACATGAGCAAAAGCTTTTTGGGGACCTCAGTAATATTTAAGAGTTTAGAAGGAGTCCTGAGACTAAAAAGTTTGAGAACTACTAGTAGAATGACAGACTTCTGAAGACATAGCAGATGGTTTTTAGAAACAAGTTTTTAAAGGTTAGAGAGTTCTATATGTTAGAAAAACATCTCTAGTGAGTTTATTTGTGTTTCGTGGATTTATGTTCATGAAATCAGAGTGGTATAAAGCACTAGGTGTTTTAGTACAGTAATTTATTTCTAAAATACTATCAAAATAGTAATTCTGTATGAATTAGATACAAAAAGGAATTTAAAAAGTGGTGATTTGGTTTATTGAATGTGGAAACGAATGGTAAAATAAAGAAGCATTCTGGAAGGCCATTAAATTTGAATTTGGTCCCAGTTTTAAGAAATCAGGAAAGAATTTGAGAAAATAAAAGTTAAAATGCTGCAGGATACACAGTAGCATATTTAGTAATAAAAACCAGGAAATTTTAATTTTGGGAATATATGATAATAGGAAAACCATCTCTTGGTGTAGTCTTTTTAATTGTCAAGAAGGAAGATAAATCGTTTTAGGATGTATTTTTTTTCACCTGAAAGGGTAAAAACTTAATCTGATTATAGAGCATAATATATGCCCATATGAAATGCTGAAAACTTGGACATCATTGGTTTGCATTTTTAGTTTTGGTAAGTATGGAATTAATGTAACAATTTTCCACATACATGGGAATGCACATTTTTGGGCTTTGGAATTTCTTCTAAACTCCCTTTTTACAAAAATGACCTTTACCCTGTTTTAAGCAGTGAATCTGACTCTGGGCCCCTCCTCATGAAAACGATTATGTTGAGAGCCTCTTATGCCTTAAAAATCAAACCCTCATCTTTCTTGGGACATAATGCTCATCAGACCCAAAACTGCAACCCTCACTCACTGCTTTTATTTCTGTTCATTTCTTGTCCATTGAGAATGCCTGTTGTTTTAGAGAACTTCTGTTTTAGAAGTTTTAGTTTTAGTTTGCCATTGTTGTATTTTTGAAACTGGGTGGGAGGAGACCAAGTATGAATTTGCATATCTTTCCAATGTCTTTTTTAGTTAGAAAATTTCTCCCAAATTCAAACCAAGACAGTCTCAAATTTTAGTCCTCTACTAGATTTTGTTTTATCTAAATACAGAGTTATCCTTTAACACTGGCCATATTTAAAATGCAGTTAGGTGATTGAGTTAGGAAGAGAGGTTTATAGAAATCAATACTTTAAAGCAAAAACCAATATTTAGAATTCCCATTATCCATGGAAAACTGCAGAGTTATGGACTGATTGGTAGCTGTGTTTTTTAAAATTAATAGAATGGAAGCACTACAAAAAATTGAAGTTTTAAAACTTTATAATTATTTAAGTATTGAAGGGCAAAAGGAAGAGCTCTCTTATGTACTACTATTGTGTCAGGTACTATTTAGGTGTTTTTAAAAATACAGTGGCTCCTCGGTTTTCAAATGTCTCCACTGACGAACATTTCGGTTTACGAATACCGTAAACCCGGAAGTAAATGCTTCGGTTGTTGAACATGACACATGGCTTTCACTGAGTGCAAGATCCTGAGGCCTAGCTGTTGGCTCTTGATCCCTGTTTTTGAACGTTTCAGAACTCGAATGGTCTTCCGGAACGGATTACATTAGAAAACTGAGGTACCACTGTACTATTTTACATAATTCTTTCTTGTAATAATCCTTTTACTGTTGCCACATTTGGGTAGGGAAGAAAACTGTCTCAAGGCTTCACAACTACTAGTCTTTTTCTGCTCCCCTCACAGTGATTTGGTGTTCTGTTTAACTTACATCAATAGTGTAATCTCCCCCCTTTTGGTTATTTTTGCTTCATTTTTTTTTCTTCTTCATTTTGGGGGGGAAAGACACTATCCATATGTATTTGTTTTATGGTAAATGGAGGAAATGTCTTCTGAAACATTTTTATTGGTGATTCTAACAAAAGTAACTTATTGGTTTTACCTAAGGAATCATATCAGAACTGGCTAATTATAGAAATGTACAAGCACTACTACTAAAAGGTGAAACTTAATTGCATGAAAAGCAGAATGTATGGTAGAAAATGCAGTCATTTTAGAGCTAAAGAGTGTGTGTGTTATGGGGGGAATGTGAATATGATCTATGCTGATATAAAGTAATTGGTAGATCTTTTAGCCCTCTTATACAAATGGAAGACCAATCTGCCAGTATATTTTGAATTAAAGTTTTATCATTAAACACAACCTGAGGACATTTAATTAGATATCGTATGGTGTACCCAAACTTTGTTTCTAATTCTGAACTCCTCATTTGGGAATCCATATATATGCATGCCACCACATAGTAATTTCAGGAAAAGAGTAAAGTGAATGTCAAAAAAAGCAATATTTGATGAGATAATGGCTGGGAATTTTGGGGGGTTGAAGAAATATAGTTGTTAGATTAAAATTTTGCTTCAAGTATTAAGATAAATAAAAATGAGCCCACCTCTATTTATATTAAAATTATAGAGATCTTAAATTTTAATATTCAGAAAAGACAGATTACTAACAAAGAAATTACAAATCTATGAATTTCTGTCAGCCACACAGAAGCCAGAGGATTGTATAGTAGCATTTTCATACTACTGAGAGAAAATAATCAGCAGCCAAGAATTCTATATGCAGTTAAGCCCCTACTTAAGAATTAGGGTATAATGAGGACATTTAAAATATTGAAGGACTAAGAGTTTATTATCCAAAGACCCTTACTAAACTAACTATTGAATGATTAAGTGGAAAATTAGATCCAGAGAAAATGAGTGGGAACTGAGGAAATAGTAGTGATCAAAGGAGGAGATTAAAAAATGAATGATTTAACTGACTGTAAAATATCAGTAACTTCAAAAGTTACAGAAAATTTAAAAAATACTCAAAAGCCAAAGACGTATGTAATGCACCTTAATGTAACTACCTCCCAGCTTCGGAAGTTATCTTATATTCTGCCATTCTTGTTTCCTCTATTCCTACCATTTAAAATTTAATTTTTGTTGGACTCTCCTAAAGCAGATTCCAGACATTGTATACTTTTACCCCAAATTCTAATAGAGTGGTTTTCAGTGTGTGATTTGGGAGTCCCTGAGACCCTTTTTCATGGGGAGGTCATTGAGGTGAAGGATACTTTCATACTACTACTAGGATATTATTTGCCTGTTCCATTCTTACCTCACAAGTAGTGTACAGTGGAGTTTTCCAGAGGATACATGATGTGTGATAGATCACACGACAGACTGAACAGTGACAAAGCCAGATAATAGATTTGCAAAAATGTCAAACTATTCTCACTAATTTTTTTTAAAAAAAATAATTTTTTATAGATTTTTGGAGAGAGAAGAAGGGAAAGGGATATATGTGTAGAGAGAGAAACATCTATGTGAAAGTG
Source organism: Miniopterus natalensis (assembly GCF_054644295.1). NCBI lineage: Eukaryota > Metazoa > Chordata > Mammalia > Chiroptera > Miniopteridae > Miniopterus > Miniopterus natalensis. The sequence continues at coordinate 39,988,234 of NC_142088.1, forward strand.
AAGCATCCATTAGCTGCTTCCTGTATGCCCCTGACTGGGGATCAAGCCCGCAGTGCAGGCATGTGCCCTGACCAGAACTGAACTGGTGCAGCCTTTCAGTGCAGGGTCGAAGCCCAACCAGCTGAGCCACACCAGCCAGGGTTCTCACTAAATTTTTTGAAAATATTTTTTTCATAAAAAGATGTTACTTATGTTAACATTTAATAAGTTTATTTTATAAGTAATACACCTTTAAAATGATCTTAGTTTTGGTTTCTAATATTATAAATAATTGCTAGATATATGTACTATGTACACAAAAAGTCCTTTGAGGTCCTCAAATTTTTAAAAAAAAATTTCATTTTTTTAAAAGACAATTTACGTGTAGCAAAATTCACCCTTTAAAAAAGTGCATAAATTCTGCATGTTTTGACAGCTGCACACAGTTGTGTGATCACCATAATCAAGGTATAGTATCATTTCATTACTCCCTTCATTACCATGTGCTACTTCAGTCATTCTCCCTCATGCCCGTTCTCTGGCAAATAGGTGCAACTCACATAAACAAAAGCTCCTTCAAGTTCTCAGTAATTTTTAACATATAAAGTGATCCTGATATCAAATTAAGTTTTAGAACTGCTGCTCTAATGAATAAGGGATATTTATTTATTTTAAATTTATCTTTATTGTTGAAAGTATTACAAATGTACCCTTTTTTCTCCCATTGATCCCTGCCCCCCTCCCCTCTTCCTGTCAGGCCTTCACCACTCTTTTGTCTGTCTCCATGGGTCATGTATATATGCATATGAGTTTTTAGGTTAATTTTTTCCCATCTACCCACCCGTCTTCCCTCTGAGATTTGTCAGTCTGTTCCACGTTTCTGTGTTTCTGGATCTGTTTTGTTCATCAGATTCCACATATGAGTGAGATCATGTGATACTTGTCTTTCTCTGACTGGCTTATTTTACCTAGCATAGCACAGTACTCTCCATGCCCCACCATGCTGTCTTGAAGGGTAAGGGATCCTTCGTTTTTACATCTGCATATTCCATGATGTGAATGTCTGAGAAGATGCTTGATATGATTTCAATCTTCTTGAATGAATAAGGGGTTTTTAAAAGCATATGCACAGTACCATTATTTACAGTACCCCAAATTGATAGTAATCCCTTAATGGTAATCTCTAATATCCTTGCAATGTTCTGTTTCCCCTAATTGATTGAAAAATGTCTTTAGAATTGACTTGTTGAAATTAAGATTTGAACAAGGACTGTGTATTTAATTGGTTGATGTGCCTCCCAGTTTTAGATTTTCAACTAATGGTTTTAGCAACTTTTCATTGTTATTTGGATTCATTTACTTCATTAAGGTTTGCAAAATGGGCTTTTTCTAATTTTTCTCAATCCTTTTGTATTTATAGCTGTGATTCCTCCGTAAAGAACTTTCTCTTATTAGCCATTTGTATTTAGTATTCTAAAGTACATTTTGTACAAGAAAGGCAGAATAAACTATTACATTCATCCTATTTATTTTCAGAATGTGTTGGTGTCTGAGCTGTCATTAGAGATTCTCTGTTTTTGGAGTATCATCATGAACTCATTTTTTATCTATTGTGTTTTAATTCATGGCAGTTATTCTTGGTAGTTAATATTTATGTTGTTTAAGAAGCAATAGAATGCTAAGCATGCAAACAAAGAAATAGAGGTGTGGGATGGATATGGGGGCGTTGGTCTGTGGGTAAAGGCTCTTGGAATTTTTAAGAAGATAATCTTTATAGAGAATAGTTTTAGCTTTTTAACAACTTTATAATGTGTATGTAAGTCACTTTTAAGAGAATAAAAGTGTAATTTTGAACTTCTAAACTGAGGCAGGACATAGAAAGTTATCAATCCAACAACAGCAGCAGCAAAATAGGAAAGGAGAAGAAATGCTCCAAAGAAAAAGAGTAATAGCAGATGTAGAAATTCAGGACAGCCCTAAAAGGGAAACAGGAAAAAACAATTAGTGATAAATCTGTTGGTATTCTGCTATATAATCTTCCATCTTTTTCTGTGCATATATGTAATGTGTTTTTATGAAATTGGGGTCATGTACATAGCAGCTTTATAACTTTTTTTAAACAACATGTTGTGTGTATTTCCCTACACCAGTAGTTTTCTAAAATATGATTTGGTTTTCTTACTAAATATTTTTGTATGGATGTTCCATGGTTTAGCTTAATCCTCTTTTGTTATGAGTTTAGGTTATTTCTCATTTTTCCTGTTATGTAGAAATCTTTGCTCACATTTTTAATTGTTGAATAAAGAACGTTACTATTTAAGGCTTTTATATATATTGCAAAAATGCTAGTTAACCACCCTTGTATGAGAGTATAGGGCATCAAATGGGCAAAGTTTTAGGGTTTAAAAAAAGAAGCAAGCAATGCATTCATTTATTATTAAGGAACTTGAACATTTTTTGCATGTTTATTGGCTGTTCGTGTTTCTTTCGTCAGTTGCCTTTTATGTATTTTGCTTGTATTCCCTCTACAACTAATTTGTAAGAGAATTTTTTTAAAAAAATGACATCTTTATATATTAAGGTCATTATTTACTGTTTTGTCACACACCATAAATATATTCTTCATTTGTTTGCCTTTAAGTTTGGTCCTGGTAAGTTTTAGTACATGTAAGTTCTTACCAGTCTGTGTGTGTGTGTGTGTGTGTGTGTGTGTGCGCGCGCGCGCGCGCGCAAAACTGAATTTTAAAACTTTGAAGCATAGTTTTTGAGCTTAGTGTATATAATTTACAAACCATCTGATGCAGTTCAACAGTTTGTGGAAGAAATTGGGGATTTCAAATTATTCTATGACTGAAAAAATACCTAGAATCCATTATGTGCCTTAAAATCATTTTAACCCTTGCCACTTTGGCTCAGTGGTTAGAGCATCAGCCCACAGACTGAAGGGTCCCGGGTTTGGTTGCAGGCTTGATCCCTGGCCCTGGTCCGGGCTTGTGCCAGAGGCAACCAGTTGATTATGTCTCTCTCACATTGATGCCCTCCCCCTTCTTTTCCCCTCTCCCTACCACTCTCTGAAAAGCAATGAAAGAATATCCTTGGGTGAGGGTTAAAAATAAAAATAAAAATATTTTAACTGTATGTTATTGGTCACTCTTGTTATTTTCTTAGTAGTCTGTGGAAAAATAGTGCTCACAGATCTCTGAGTAAGTCCTTGAGTATAATACAGCAGTCTCATATATCTATTTAATTTAACATTGGTAAATATAATTATTATTCTGATGTGGCAATATGAAATAACCATGGAGTCTTAGAGAGGGTAACTAATTAAACTCATTAGATGCATTTTCAACTAATGGCTGCTTAGTGTCTGCTTTTAAATACTTTTTAATTTTTTTTTAAATTCCCCCTCACCTTTTGCTGAATTTACTAATTTTCTGATTTAGTACATTGAATTTGTGATTAAACAAATTTATTCCACATAATGTAGTTAGTAATAATGCAAATTAGAATTTAGGATGGATACAACAGAATGGAAATCACCTAATGTGTGATTTTCATTAGAATGCTTTCTTTGATACATTGTTTTATCATGCCATGTTACTTTTAATCTAAAAAAATAACTTTATTAAAGCTAATCTCTAAATTACTTTGTCATCTTAGTGGTTGGTGAGAACAGTTTTTGTATCTAACTTTAGTTTATGAGAGTACTCGACGTGTGACACTTTTCATAAATCTCATTAAGTTTTCCTCTGATGAATAGTACCATCCTCCCAGCAACCTGGATTGGAGAAGTCATTCATTCATTTAGTCAACAAATGTTTGAGGGTGTACTACAGTATTCTAGGTGATGTTTTTTATGATCTTAGCAACAGTGAAAGAGACAAAGACACCACTCCCATGAATTTTGTGTTTTAGTGAATGAAGACAAGCAAACACAGTGATTAATTTAGAGAGTTATGAAGAAAAGAAAGGTTATGGAATAGTAGGGAATATGGAGAAACCTGGAGGATGTGGTATTTTTGGTAGGATGGTTGACAAATATACTTCCTTATAAAGAGATTAAAGTACAGATTTGAACATTGAGAAAGGAGCCTGTCATACTGAGATCTGCAGGAAAGAGGATTCCAAGAAGAGAGAATGAGCCAAGGTGGCTGGAGTTTAGTGGTGTTAGAAGATGTGATTGGAAGTAGGCAAGGGCCATAATAAAGGCCATGGTAAGGAATTTGGATTTTTTTAAAAAAATATGTCTGTTGATTTCAGAGAGAGGAAGGGAGAGGGAGAGAGAGAGATAGCGTTAGAAATAGAAACATCAATGATGAGAGAGTCCTTGATCGGCTGTCTCCTGCACGCCCCCCACTGGGGATCGGAACCTGCAACCTGGGCATGTGCCCTGACCAGGAATTGAACCAAGATCTCCTGGATCATAGGTTGATGCTCAATTACTGAGCCATGCCTGCTGGGCTGGGTTTTATTTTTTAATAGGAAAACATTGGAGGGTTTTGAGTAGGGAAATGACATCATTTTATTTATGTTATTTTTTGATCAGTTAAGCAGTAAATATGTAGTATTTGTTTATATTTTATTGACACTATTACAGATATCCTCCATTTTCTCTTACTTTGCCTACCCCCCCCCCCAAGTCTTCACCACACTGTTGTCTGTGTCCATGGGCTATGCATATATGTTCCTTAGCTAATCTCTTCACCTGCTTTTATCCAGTCCACCCCCCATCTGTCAGTCTGTTTCATGTATTCATGCCTCTGGTTCTATTTTGTTAGTTTATTTTGTTTATTCATTAGATTCCTCATATTAATGGGATCGTACCATATTCGTCTTTCTCTGACTGGCTTATTTTGCTTAGCATAATAATCTCCAGGTCCATCCACGTTAGCAAAAAGGGTAGGAGTACTACAGCTTTTTTATCCACTCATCTACTAATAGGCACTTGGGCTGTTTCCAGATCTTGGCTATTGTAAATAATGCTGCTATGAACATAGGGATGCATATATTCTCTCTGATTGGTGTTTCGGGATTCTTAGGATATGTTCCCAGAAGTGAGATTCACTGGGTCAAATGGGAATTACATTTTTTATTTTTTGAGGAAACTATACTGTTTTCCACAGTGGCTGTACCATTCTGCATTCCTACCAACAATGCACAAGGGTTCCCTTTCCTCTACATCCCCTCCAGCACTTGGTCGTTGATTATGTTTTAAAAAGATCCCTGTGGCAGATAGAGATGAAGGGGTGGGGGTTTGAATGGAAAGGCTAATGCAGTAATACTGGCAAAACAGGATAGTGAGATTGGCTAGGCTGGTAATAAGTAAAGGATGTGGTAAAGGGAGAATTAAGACTTCTGTTTCGGCTTCGTTAAATTTGAGGTGCCTGTTAGATATCCAAGTGAGAACACAGTTGGATATCAGAATCTGGAGCTCATGTTGGGCTAGAGAGAAAATTTTTGGAGTTATTACTGTAGATAAATGTGACCAGATGAAATAATTTGGGTAATAATTTGCAACATTTGGCTGTGTGGTAGAATCTCACAGGGAACTTTTTAAAAATGCCAACAGTTTGTGTTCACCTTCCTCCTAATTCTGATTTAATGGCTCTGCATGAGGCTTGGGAAAGATGTATTTTAAAAGTCTCCAAGTGCCTGGCTGGGTGTGGCTCAGTGGTTGAGCATGGCTCAGTGGTTGAGCATGGACCTAGGATCCAGGCAATCGGAGTTCGATTTCTGGTCAGGGCACATGCCTGGGTTGCGGGCTTGATCCCCAGTCGGGGGCGTGAAGGAGGCAGCTGATCAATGACTCTCTCATCACTGATGTTTCTCTCTCTCTCTCCCTCTCTTTTCCTCTCTCTGAAATCGATAAAGATATATTAAAAAAAATAAAAGTCTCCTAGTGATTTTGAAGTGAAGCTGGTTTGAAAATTAGTAATTTAGTAGGGAAAGAATATAGATAGAGATTAGAAAATAGTATCATTCTGAGCCTCCAGTTATTTTCCTAGGTTTTCCAAATGCAGTGCCCATCACAGAATTAAAGATGACTAGGCATTTGAGGTGATGAGACACCATGAGTGAGAACCAGGAGAAACAACAGATAACAGAAATAGGACTTATTGTATCTCTAGACACTAGAATGTTTACTGTACTGTGCTCTAGGTCAGCGATTTTCAACTGGTGTGCTGCAAGAATTTTTTTTTTTTTTTAAATATCTCTTTATTGATTTCAGACAGGAAAGGAGAGGGAGAGAGAGAGATAGAAACATCAATGATGAGAGAGTCATTGATCTGCTGCCTAGCCTGCAAACCGGCATGTGCCCTGACCGGGAATCGAACCCCGATCGCCTGGATCCTAGGTCGACGCTCACCCGCTGAGCCACGCCCTGCAGGCTGATGCAAGAATTTTTAAAACATGCATACCTGACTAGTCAGGTGTGCTGACCTCTTTTCCTTTAACTTGTTAAATAAAAAAATTACAATAGCCAACACAACAATAGCCGTCCGGTATGAATGAATCAAAACTATACCTTTTTTTTTTTTTTGGTCACATTGGCAAAAATATATATTTTTGGTGTGCCGCAGAATTTTAGTAATTAGTTTATGTGTGCCATGAGATGAAAAAGGTTGAAAATTGCTGGTCTAGGTGATAAAAGCCAAGCTTGAAAAAATTTTAATAGAATTGGAGACTGTAGCACAAATTACATAGCAGATTTGTGAAAGAACTGAATAGAAATTCAGGAACTAGAATTTAACCAAATTGAAGGAAATCCTTAGAGCTGAATCCTAAAACATTTTCAACATTTAGAGGGTAAGAAGTGGAGAAAGAGCCAGCAAAGGAAACAAGGAGCTCCCAGGAGAGATATTCCTGGAAGCTGAGTGAATAAACTCCTTAAGGAAGTAGGAGAGACTTAACTTTTCAAATGATTGAGGGTGTATAAGGTGGTAGAGAATGGGATTCTGGTTGTTGGTGACAAGTGGTTTCAGTGGAGTGCTGGGGAGTTAAGCCCGAGTAGAAAAAGAGATTAAAGGAAGAGAGGAAGTATTGACAGTAATTATAGACAAATATTTTAGGGTGTTTTTTTTCCCTATTAAGAAGAGGAACATTGAAATAGAAGATGGTAGCTGGATGTGGACTTAAGGTCACAGGAGGACTTTTCTGGGAATGTCTCAGTAAAGAAATTGATGAGGCAGGAAGAAGGTATAATAGAGGAAGTTTTTAAGAAGGCAAGTAGAAATGAAGGACACCGGTATAGGAGTTGACCATATAACATTGTGGATAATCTTATTTTAATGGGAAAGACATAGATAGGATAGAGCTTTGCAGATGCAGATACGTTGGTAGGAAGATAAGGTAGTTGTCAGATTTCTTCTAATTTCCTTTTGTAATAAGAAACAAGCTGAGAATGGGTGAAGAGGGCAGGTGTTAGAAATTTAAGAAGGAACAAGATATGAAATGGATCTCTTAGAGAATTGGAAAGTAAAATTACTGGTGAGATGTAGAATTGCAGGGGTTACTGGGTGTCCAACAGAGTAATTAATTAGCACAATTGTGTTATTTCTCCAGTTACTTTTAGCTGCTTGGATGCAGGTGTAGGGTTAACTTCTCTGTTTCCTATTAGAAAGGTATAGGTCCTTTTTGTTTTATCTCTGCCATATTTTTGCGATCTATTCTTCTCCATTCTTATTTTGTTAACCTGGCTTTTACTGTTCTCCTAGGCTATTGTAATAACATTTACTCTGTTTTTCATGCCTTTCCTCTTTCTGGTGCATTTACAATTTTTAAAAAAAAATTTATGGCGTGGCTCCGCGGTTGAGCATCGACCTAGGATCCAGGAGATCAGGGTTCGATTCCCGGTCAGGGCATATGCCTGGGTTGTGGACTAGGCAGCTGATCAGTGACTCTCTCATCATTGAAGTTTCTATCTCTCTCTCTCCCCCTCCTTTCCTCTCTCTGAAATCAATAAAGATATGTTTAAAAAAAAAAAATTATAGTTGTCCCCCTCTTATCTTTGAGAGATATGTTTCAAGACCCCCAGGGGATGCCTGAAACGGGGGATAATACCAAACCTATATACCATGCTTTTTCCTCTGTACATACATACCTATGATAAAGTTTAATGTATAAACTAGGTACAGTAAGAGAATAACAATAAAATAGAACAATGATAACAATATACTGTAATAAGTTATGTGAATGTGGTCTCAAAATCTTATTGTACTGTCCTCACCTTTCTTCTTATGATGATGTGAGACGATAAAATATCAGTGTGATGAGATGAAGTGAGGTGAATGACATGGGCAGCATCTCTCACTTCTACCCATTAGATGTCAGCAGCACCCCCTAACCTCCCGTCATGCCAATAAAAAATGGCTTCAGATATTGCCAGCAACATCCCCTCTTCCCTTTGAGAACTATTGGGTTAGACAGATGTGTAGAAGATTCTAATGTAATGTGGTAAATGGTATGCTAATGTTGAACTTTAGGAAAAGAGAGGAGTAGATGATGTCTTTCAAGACTTAGCTACTATCTTGTCCTATAGCCTTTCCTGACCTGCCTGCCTGCTTTAAATTTCTGCTTCTTTAATAGTACCCATATTCTTTGTTTTTTGTTTTACTTAACATGTTTGTCTCCTTTTGGAATTCAGCAATAATTTCTTACTCATCTTTCTGCCCTCCCCCTTTTTTTTTAAGAGTGAAGAAGTATCAGTAATAGATACAGAATAAACATAGATTTATATGATAACATGTAATATAAATTTTGCCTGTTTGCTTCTGAAATATTTAACATTTTTCAGATGTGTGAGGTGCATGGTACCTGTTTATTTCATACCACTACCAGTTGTATAATTGTATTAAATTTGTAGCTTTTTAAAGATTACTGATATTTAGAATTGTTTCAGAAACCATCCCATAAACCTGTGGGGAGAAAGAAACCAAGAGAAGTAAAAGGAATTTTAGATTTAGTCCTGCCTTCATATGAGAGAATTTAGAAGACTTAAATGACTCCCCCCAAAGTCTTTTAACACTATAAGTTTCATGTATTTATTCTAAGAATAACATGATTAGAGATTTAAAAAATGTAAGTTCCTTATCTTTGAGTTGTACATACTTAAATATCTGTGGATGAAATATTATGTCTGGTATTTATTTCCAAATAACAGGTAGTTTGGGATATAGCTGAAACACTTGTCCCAGAGTTGATTGTTGAAGCTGGGTAATGGATGCCCTGGGGTTGTTATAGACTACTTATGTATATATTCGAGGTTTTGCTATAATAAAAAGGTTTTATCCTCTCCTCTTTTTGGTGAGTAGACATTTTGGATTGTAATTTTTTAAAAAGAAACAACATACAAGTAAGATTAGACTTTAATTTTGGTTTCAAAATCCCCTGTGATGTTTGGGTTAGTGAGCCTTGTTCATAGTAACAGCTTGGTTGGGATGTGAATGCTTGCTTGTTTTACAAGTGTCAAAAGCATTTTATGGTTCCTTGAAGATGGATTTTGATTGTTTAGACTATTTTCCTGCTTTATCACCTATAATATGAAGAAGGTAGTTGATAAATTTTGGAGACTAGCCAGTTGCATGAAACTACAGTGAAGTATTTTTGGTTTTTTTGGCATATGAAAGGGAAAGGCAGAAATATTTTTTATAAATGCCCTTGGTGCTTAAATTTTGGCAGCCTGCTTGGGAGAAAGGGATAGTAAAAGCTCAAGAACTTGAGAGAAGGGAAGAGTTGAACAAATTTCTTAGGATGAACAGTATTTAGGGAAATAAGTAAAATAGCACTTTTTTGATACTGTGTGGTCTGTAAGAGAAGTATGTACATGTTCATATTCCCTAGAGACAGACTTTTGTTGGGGGTATTTAAAGCAGACACATGGAGCAGTAATCAACAATATAAACCAGTGTGTAATTGATAATATAAATCAATGTAATGGCACTAATTGCATGATACAAATAATTGTGTAGAAGTTCAGAGAAGTGGAAAATCAAAGAGGGCTCCCATTATTAGGGAAGACTATATAGAGAAGGGAGAACTTCAGTGGAGGAATTTAGATTTGTGTTTGTAGAGAGATGAAGGGAAAATGTTTATACTAATATGGCAAAAAGCAATATAAGTGTGAACAGAGGCAGCCTATCCAGGAGACAGTTTAATAGGCCTAGCATTTTCCCCAAAATGGTTAAGATATTAATAAGCATTATTAAATAAGTTACAGAAATTCTCTGAGAAACCACTGACTAAAGAAGGAAGCAGCATCCTTTTTCATTTTTAGATTATACATCTCCAGAGATTAGTATTTAATTTGGTTAATTGTGAGGACCACTTTGGGAAATGATGTAATAGCATGAGTAGAGGGGTGGGATGTTGTTTGGGGGGGACTAGTGACTGATAGGACACATTTTGTAAGACAGTGGAGAGCACTGAATACTACTACGAGTGAGGATTTTAATATTTTTAACTTAAGGAGCCCTTAAAGGTTTTGGAGGAGATGAATTACATGAATAAATCCGTGTTTGGAAAGATGTATTCTAGGAATAGATTGGAATGGGAAGAAACCAACACTGAAGAAAATAGGAGGCTGTTTCAGGTAAATGGGGATAAAGGAAGTAAGAAAGAATGCTAGACATTTCTAAAGAGGAATCTTCAGAAATTGTGATTAGCTATTGGGAATACAAGATGAGTCCTTTGTGTTTTTAAAAAAAGGTCATATTATTGTCAGAGTTGGGAAGAGAAACTGATGTAGAGAAGGCAAAAATATATCAGTTTTAGTGGGTTGAATTTGTGGACCTAGGTTGAAATGACTATTGGTAGTAAACATAAAGGACTAATCTCAAGACAGAGGACTGAAATTCTGTGGAATGGAGGTGATAACACAGCTGAAATAATGTGAGTAGATAAACTGAACAAGAGAATTATAAGAAGGAAGGTGTTTTAGATTTTTGGTGATGGGAATTACCCTTTTAGCATCAATAAAATATGGGGCAAGAAAGCAAGTAAATGTAGTAAGTCTGAGAGACATATCTAGAAAAAAAAAAAAAAGCTGTGGTTCTAAATATCGACACTTGGAACTGGATAGAATGGACCAGATAAGAAACTTTCTGAGTTTTTTTTAGGGAGTCAGAGATTTAATGTTCTTGGTCTCCACCCCCCCACCCCCCCCAACCTTCTACCAGCAGGCTGAGAATTTTGCTTAGCCAAGGAGGCACACTCTCTGTGTCCACTTCACTTGTGGTGGACAGAATAACGGACAAGGAAAAACCTAGAGGATAGTACCAAGAGCACAGAGAACACTGGACTGAGAAACTCCTCCGAGCACCTCCTGCCCCCAGAGCATTGAGCCCCCCTGCATTATCTGTTTCTGGGTTTATGAATTGCTATGAACCACTGGCTGTTGTGTCTCCCATTCCTCTTCTCTTGAAAGGGAGTTGTTTTGATGGTTATACTTACTGTGTTCTGTCATTGTGTATTGTGTGTATAAAGAGTAGTAGATAACTTGTTTTAGTAAATAGGTCTCTGTGAAGAGGGGCCACATCTGGACCTGATGGGTTATTTCCACGTCATCCACAGATTCTTGCCTTTGAGCTTGATGCTGTACCTAGATGAGTTTTTCTGGCTATCTCCTGCAGGGAGGGGACAGGTATGTTCTTATAGGAAGAAGAGTAAACTACTTCTTTTTCTTTTTTTCATTTACACTCATTTTTTAAAATTTAATTAATTTTTTTGATTGAATTTATTGAGGTCACATTGGTTAATAAAATTATAGGTTTCAGGTGTACAATTCTATAATACATCATCTATATATTGTATTGTGTGTTTACTACCCCAAGGCAAGCCTCCTTTCATCGCCATTTATCCCCCCTTCTTTCCTTCCTTCCTTTTAATGTTTTTATTGATTTTAGAGAGAGAGGAAGGGAGAGAGAGAGAAACATCTGTCTGCTGTCTTCTACACACCCCTTACTGGGGATTGAGCCTGCAACCTGGTCATGTGCCCTGACCAGGAATTGAACTGGCAACCTTGGTGTGTCAGGACAGCACTCTAGCCAGCTGAGCTAGCCGACCAGGGCTTAAGGGAGTGTTTTTTTTTGTTTGTTTGTTTGTTTTAAATGAGGAGGTAGGGGAAAAACCCAAACCATTATTTTTTTTCTAGCCATAGCAGTGGGGCAGTGATACTAGTTTTAGTCCAGTGTTCGAGTAGAACCCATTCCTCAAATGAAGTCTTAGGTGGGATTCCAGTTTATAAAACTGATCTTGTGGGGCTGCTCTGATTTATGTGAGGACCTAGAACCTCATATATTTATCATCTCTGCTGACACATTATTCTTTAAGGAAACAGTTTGAAAATCTCTGTTGGGAGGTCTGTGGTCTTCTTCATTTTGGGGGTTTAGATTTCTTAGGAGAAGCCTTGGATTCTTTCTTTAGGCCTAATTTATCAACTATTTATATGCAATTTTAACAGTCCTGGCTGTTAAATACACATACACCTAGAAAAACATATGTTTGGTTATTGGGTAGATGGTATGAAAACTGATAATAGGGTTGTGAGAGGTGATGTTAAAAATTATATACAATTTATTGCTGTTGCATATTTCTCCCCTTTGGTCTTACTGGACTAAAGAAGACGACTATAAAAAACAACAGTGTATTTTGTCCTCAAGTGCCTGAACTAAGGTGTTTCCTTATTCCAGTGATATGTTTAGAAGATTAGGTGATGGGGAGGTAAACTACTGTAGGATACAATTTATATTATGGTCATAGTTTGTTTTGAACCAAGAACAAGCAATATTATATTTCCCAGTTTAAATATTTAACTTTATGTGACTTCAGATTGTCTTATGTTATCTCTAAAAATCGAATCTACTCTTAGGATGAATGTTTGGTACTGTTAGAATTTGAATAGTGACAGTTGTAATAGCTGTTGGTAAATCATTTTTTTTTTTTTTTTTACTGTTTCTTAGATAGCTAGGGATTACTGGGAACTATCATCCTTTTTGGTATTAACCTAGGTGAGTGGTGGAGGAAAACAATTTTTTCTTTCTTTTTTTTTTTTTAATTAGTGGGAGATATTTTTTCCATTAATTTTTAGAGAGAGTGGAAGGGGAGGAGAGAGAAACATCAATGTGAGAGAGACACATATCGACTGGTTGCCTCGGCAACCAGCAGGTGCCCCTGACTGTGGTGAGGAGTGAACCCTCAACCGAGGGACATGCCCTTGACCAAGAATTGAACCTGCGACCCTTTGGCCTGCAGGCCAATGCTCTAACCACTTAGCCAAACCAGCCAGGGCCAATTTTTTCTTTTTTTTTTTAAAAACTATAGTCTTTTTTTTTTTAACATCTGAAGGAGAGAGGAAAACTAGTCTTTGCCCAGCTGGGCGTGGCTCAACGGTTGAACATCAACCTAGGATCCAGGAGATCTCGGTTCGATTCCTGGTCAGGGCACATGCCTGGGTTTCGGGCTCGATCCCCAGCAGGGGGTGTGCAGGAGGCAGCTGATCAGTGACTCATCATTGATGTTTCTATCTCTCTCCCTCTCCCTCCCTCTCTCTCAAATCAGTAAAGATATATTTAAAAAACAAAAACTAGTCTTTAAAGCCTGTAGGGGAAGGGAGGAGCCTTAGGAAAGAATATTGTCTGCAATAATATCTTGATGTGTATCCTTCGTAGTTATTCCGAACTTCTTACCTGTGACATTGAAGATTTTTATATGTGAGGTTCCTAAAATAAGCCCTCTGTAGGAGTGGGAAGCAACAAGGGAGATTTTGCCAGATTTTTTTTTATTCTGGTAAAAACACATAATATTAAATTTGCCATCCTAATTTTTAAGTGTACAGTTCAGTAGAGTTAACATATATTCACACTGTTGTGCAACAGATCCCTAGAACTTTGCATCTTGAAAAACTGAAACTCTATACCCATTTCCCTTCTTCCCATTCCCCCTCTTCCCTCTAGCTAACCCTTAGCGCAGCCATCTTTCTACGTTTGTTTCTGTGATATTGACTACTTTAGATTCCTCACATTGGTAGAATTGTACAGCATTTGTCTTTTTGTGACTGGCTTATTTCACCTAGCATAATGTCCTCAAGGTTCATACATATTGCAGGATGGGACAGGATTTCCTTTTTAAAGGCCACACAATATTCCATTGTATGTATATGCAACATTTTCTTTGTCCTCCCCAGATTTTTAAAGTTACATTAATTTGATCAAACTACAATTAAAATTACATACTCATATGTAGTGGAGGCAATTTAAACCTACTATCCCTGGGAAGTAGCCCTGGTAGGGAACTGATGGGCCTATAACAACACTTACAGTATGGTTTCGCATAATTTTGTCTTATGTCCTGGCTCTATCCATTTTCTATCATGTGACTTCAGGCAAAGTACTTATCCTCTTTGTTTTCTTATCTATAAAGTGGGGGGAAATATTACTATACTAATGTTAGGGTAGTTGGCAGCATGAAGTAAGTTACTATATGTTAAGTGCTTGCAGTAGTGTCTGACAAGTAGTAAATCTTATGTGTAAGTTATCACCATCATCTGATAGAATAGAATGCTGTTCCCTTAACAAGGACTTATCTAGTACTTCAGATTAAGTAAAGTTAATATTTCACTATTTACAGTGTATTAGTTGTAAGTCACATTGTCTTTTTCTCATATATTTGTGTTATGACTACAAAATGAGGCCTTTATAAGCCATATTTAAAAATCATTTATTTCCAGTTATGTTTATGTGTGTGTATACTATAAAAGTTTGTATTTCTAGTTTTAATAGGAAGAATAATCTTATTAATGTATAATCTCTAATTGGGTAGAAAAAGCTATGGAAAACTGCTATAAAAAAAATAGGAGGAGGAGCCCAGGCTGGTGTGTCTCAGTTGGTTGAGTATTGTCTCATGCACCAAAAAGTTGTTGGCTCAGTCCCTAGTAGGGGGTGTGCAGGAGGTAAAGAGTAATTAAAAAAAAAAAATCTTTATTGATTTCAGAGAGAGGAAGAGAGAGGGTCAGAGAAAGAGAGAGAAATGTCAATGATGAGAGAGTTATTGATCGGCTGCCTCCTGCATGCCCCCGACTGTGGTTTGAGCCTGCAACCGGGGCGTGTGCCCTGACCAGGAATCGAACTGCGATCTACTGGATCTTAGGTCGATGCTCAACTGCTGAGCCATGCCCGGCCGGGCTAAAGATTAGTTTAAATGGGGGAGGGGGCAGTCACAGAGGAGTAATGATCCAAATCTAAGGAGATGGGTTTATGGGAAAGAGATTGCTTAATGTTAAAGCAGGGATGGTTATAGATAATTTTGAAAAGGAATAAAATTTGGTTTTAAAATCTTCCCTTAAAGTGTTATTTTGATTAGATTAGTGAAGTTTTATATTTAGAGATCCATGTCTATGATTTAGAAGTATCCCCTTGAAAGAAAAGTTGGAAATAAAGACTTTTGGGAGCTCTGAAATGTTCATAAGAAAGAATCTGAATAGTTATGAGTAAAAACCTAATTAAAATAATATATGAGCCTGGCCGGGCATGGCTCAGCGGTTGAGCGTCGACCTAGGATCCAGGCGATCGGGGTTTGATTCCTGGTCAGGGCACATGCCTGGGTTGCGGGCTCGATCAATGACTCTCTCGTCATTGAAGTTTCTCTCTCTCTCTCTCCCTCTTCTTTCCTCTCTCTGAAATAAATAAAGATATAGTTAAAAAAATAAAAAACAAAATAATATATGAGATCTTGTAGGATTATACTTTAATTATGTTTAGGTGATTTTTATGGCAGGTGAAACTGATTAAAGGAGACCTGTAAATACACTTTTAGAATCAAATGAAGTAAATTTTATCAGTGCTTAAAATTGAAGGCAGGCAGAGACTATGAAAGCCTTTGATAAGAACAACAAAATCCTAATGAAAGCTATTGATAAAGGAGAATGTCTCATTTTATCAACAGTACTGTAATTCATATTTATCTAGTGTTATTTAAATTAAATATATATGCTCTAGACTTAATATACCAGTGAAGAATTTATCTTAAATATTCTATTAGCTTTATTGGTAAATAATTATGAAATAGTTTTAGGAGAAAGCATTTAACATTTTCTTCTGGTAATATTTTTAATAGAAATCTAAGCATGCCCAGAATTACCAGTGTTCATTATAAATGATTATACAGATTACCATTGGTGCCTTCACAAGGTCCATGTCAGCTGTGTGTATGTTACATATGATATACCCATTCAGTCCTATACTTGTGTACTTTTAGTATGCTGCTACATATTGCTATCTGTGTATGCTTGGATTAAATGGATTTATATTTTCTGGTTTTAACCTTCAGAGGGGACAAGTGGCTTTAATATTTATATAAAGAAACCATGGATTGAATAGAAAAAACAATGCAAGTATCACTAAAGCAGCAAAAAATGGTAGACACCTTTCCATTTGCTATTGATAACATTGAAACTCAGCCTAAATATTTTGTTGTGACATGTCTAATACTGAGTCATGACAATAATACAATTTAAATTGTTTCTCATATATCTAATTGTTTTGTAATATTTCATAGTCGATTAGAGTATTATTATGTATATATGTTTAATTAATAAGCACATTTATGGGATCCATGTTCAGAACTTGACTGCTGGTGTTGAGTAATCAAGAAGATGTGGAGAGATCAGTGACTTCATCCTCTTCCTAATCCACAAAGCAGCCAAACTCTTTGAAGTCAGAAGTGCTATTGAGTGGTGGCTGTGGGAATTTGGTTCCATCCGAACCTTCACCACCACAACCACACCTGTACCTTGTGCTTCTATCACACCTTCCTTATTTCGTATTTTTCTATGTAAAATGTATTAGTAATATGTTAAGCTGTATCTTTCTATACTTTTGTGTTTGTCCATTGGCTATACAAGAAAATTAGTCTTCATAACTGTATGGTGTGTATTTTTTTAAATCACTGAAACTTTGTTTCTCTTTTCCTTCAACTCTTGCCCAGGCTTGCAGGAATGTTTTTTCATTTGTATATCCTTTTTGCAAACTTGTTTTATTGGGGGTAGGCCTTGAAAAAACAACTATAATCATGGGACAAAGATATTGTTAGTCACATAACAGGCCAGATGAAAAGGAAATTTAAACATTTTGAGGTAGTTCACATAATAAGAAACCAGTGCCGTTAGCTTATAAAATTCTTAAATGTGTATGCAAACCTCCTTGAGAATTTCTGTTTCCATTGCTTACATTTTTTGCATTTAAGCTGATTTTTCCGTAAGTACCAAAACTCAAGTTTAAATAAGCATATTAATTTTTTATATTGCTAATCTATGTAGGGATTGACAAAAGTAGATTTACAGTTGTTGGTATGCAAAACACAGTTTATTTTTGTATTATTATTATTCATTATTATATTATTTATTTGTATTACAACTGTAAACCTACTTTTGCCCACCCCTGTATTATACAAGTATAGCTACTGAATAGAAAGGTTAATTTACACTATTTTAGGTATTCTTTTGTGTTAAATCTACCTTTGTGGTCTAATTTAGGAATTTCAATGCCATTTTTATAGTACTTTTTCCCCCAACAAAACTCTTGGAGAGAGTTGTATAAACTTGTTTCCAATTCATCTCTTTTCATTCTCTTGAATCTGTTCTAGGCAGGGTTGTGTCCTTCCTTCTCTACTGTGAAACATCTCTTGTCAAGATCACCAGTGATTACCACATTGTTACATCCAAAGTCATTTCTCAGTCCTCATTTTACTTGACTTAATCAAGCATTTGACACCTATAATTAAGTTCTTCAAATGAATTCATTCTTTTTTTCATTTTCTCTACTTGTAAAATTTGAAGTGCCCCAGCATTTCTTCCTATGTACACTCCATTCCAGGTGACTCTTAGTAACCAACTATGTATGCTGATTTTGCCCACATTCATATCTGCAGGCCGTACCTAATCCATCAACTGCCTGATCAACATCATCATTTGGATATTTCATAGGCACCTCAAGACTTTCATATCCAAGAATGGGTCCCTGATTGGGACTCCTCTCCCTCAATCTTTCAACTTCATCTTCATAGTGGCTTAGGACAAAAACCTTAGAATTGTCTTAATTCCTTTCTTGTTTTGCCACCTCACATAAAACCCTATTATCAAAGCTGTTAGCAAATGAAGCCACAACAAAAGGTGTTGACTGTCTTTAGCAGAATTCCTAGGTAATGTTTTATAGATTACTTAAAATTTTTTATTTATAATAATCTTTATATTTAAGTGCAATATACATTCAGAAAAATGTACAAATCATATGTGTATAACTTGATGAATTTTTATAAAAAGACCGTAGAGGAAAAATTACCTCCCAGATCAAGAAATGGTATGTTGCCCAGCCAGCGTGGCTCAGTGGTTGAATATCGACCTATGATCCAGGAGATCGAGGATAGATTCCTGGAAGAGCTCGGGTTGCAGGCTCAATCCCCAGTAGGGGTGTGTGCAGGTGATCAATGACTCTTAGCATTGATGTTTCCCTCTCCCTCCCTCTCCCTTCTTTTCTCAAATCAATCAAGATATGTTAAAAAAAAGAAAAATGATATCTTACCAGTAACCCAGAAATCTCCCTGTACCCAGTCATTACCCCTGTTAAAGGTAGGCAGCCACCATAAAGTAGTTTTGCCCATTTTGAGCTTTATATAAATGGAATTTATATATCTATATATCTTATCTATATATAATGTGTGCCTTCTTTTGTTTAAAATTATGTGTGTGACATTCATTCCTGTTGCTTATAAACTAATTTTCATTGTTTTAACATACTCCATTGTATCAGTGAATGTATCATGATTTATTTTTCATTTCAGTATATTAATGGATATGCGTTGTTTATAATTTAGGGTAAAATTTTGTACTTTACTGTCATGTTTATGAATTTCTCTTGGAATGAAATTGCTTGGGTTATAAGGTATACATAGGTTCCACTTTAGAAGATATAGTCACAAGATTTTCCAAAGTTGTTACATTGATTTACATACCCTCCATAATGTAGGAGAGTTTCAGTTGTTTCACTACTTTGTCGATAATTGGCTGGTCCGTTTTAAAATTTTTAGCTATTTTGGTGGGTGTATAGGATATCTCATTGTGTTTTTAATTTTTCTGATATCTAATAATAATGAGTATCTTTTAATATTTTTGAGTCAATTTGATGGATTTTTTTTTTTTAGAAATTTTTAAAATACGTTTTTATTGATTTCAGGGAGAGGGAGAGAGAGAGGAACATTAGTGATTAGCGAGTCATTAATCGGCTCCCTCCTGCATGCCCCCTACTGGGGATCGAGCCTGCAACGTAGGCATGTGCCCTGACCAGGAATCAAACCGCAATCTCCTGGATCATAGGTGATGCTCAACTGCTGACCCGTGCTGGCTGGGCATTGATAGATTATTATTTTCCTTTCTCCTGAGTCATATAAATAGTAGATTCCTAAGAATAACGAGGGGCCACACTGGACACTGATACAGCACAGAAAAAATTTTTTTCCTATCACCTATATTAAAATATTGAGGAAGTAAACTTGACTGCCTGGTACTGAAGATTTATTTTTAAGGTGTCTGTATTAAATTGGTATGCAGTTGGCAAAGGGGAATTATTTAGGATTTAATAGATTAATTAATTTTATGATTAAGATTCTAAAATATCCCTGATGCGTATGGACAAGTGAAATGATTAAAAATTAGGTGTAACACTTGTTGTCTTTATTGAGCACTTTGTGGTCCTGTGCATATGAATTGACTTTTTGAATTATAAAATTTTCTCTGTATGTATTATTTGTAGATAGCATAAAAAAGCAGGAGCATAAAAAAGCAGAGGGCAAAGTCTCCTGGAACTTCCTATATTGGAAGTTTCTCCTTAGGGGAGATTTGTTCATTTAGTCAGTATTTTCTGAGCAGTTTTGAAAGAAGAATTCATTATCTAAAGGGATATACAAGCCAGTAAATAAATAATTCTACCAGAAGCATGTGTAAAAGAGATAACGTTTGAACTAGTTTTAAAGGATAAGTAAAGGAAAGTTAGATGAAAAGGGAAAGAGCTAGAAAACAGTCCAGGCAAAAGGCATGTACAAGGGCATGACATTGAGAAAAAGAACATGTGTTCTGAAAAGGATGAGAATTTCAGTGTTTTAATACTCAAATTGGAAGAGCAGGTTGGGACCAGATTGAGAACGTCCTTGAATACCAACCAAGTTAATGAGTTGGGACTTTACACTTCAGGAAATAGGGAATTAGTGTAAGTATTGAATCAGGAAAGTGATGACATTTAATTTTTATTTAGGAAGAAAATTTTGGAGGCTGTTAGAAGATGGATTGGCAAAAGAGAGATGAAAGGCTGGGAATGGACTAACAGGACTCACCTGAAGTTGATAGTTAGGTGACTTATAATACTTTAAGGGGAATGCAAGGAGAAGTTTTGGAGGATGGACAAGATATGTTCAATTTGGACATGTTAAACACCGGCTGTCTCAAGCCAGGACTTTCCCGTGAGGCCGGCTACTTTTCCGCTCTTTTAAGACTCTACTTTGCTTTCAGACCTTAAAATTACTTAAATTAATGTAAGTGCAGACATGAATTATCTTGAGACCGGTCAGCAAGGTGTTAAGTTTTATGTGCCTACGTTGTATTCAGATTCAATAAGAAAGAAAACTAAGTTGTAAGTATCCACGTCCATGACACATTCTTTAAATGTATTTTGTAGGTTCCAGTAAGAGAATTAGCAATAGGAGCCGGTAGGTTCCTCAGTAAGGTTGCCTCTCTCATCAGTTGCCTTTTGTTGTTCTCTATACTGTCTTTAAATCTTTCTTCTGTCTCTAGACTCTCTTCATTTTTGATGTTAGTATTTTGTCCTTTTTTTCTTGCTGTCTTGTCACAAATAATGTAAGACCAATAGCTTTAAAAATACCTGATAAAATCCCTCATTTTGTGAACTTAAAATTAACCAACTCAGGATATGTGATATCCATATGTTATATCTTTTATTTAACTTGTAAAAGTTAATACTATGCAGTATTCGTGCAAGTACTTAACTACATTACTTTGCATTTCCTGATTTTTATATAAATGGAATCATGCCTGTATATGTCCTTTTTATTGGCTTCTTTCACTTGGCATAATTATTTTGAGTTTTAATCATGTTGTAGCATGTATCAGTAGTTCATTCCTTTTGATTATGAGTAGTATTCCATTGTGTGAATACACAACAGGTCCTCAGATAATGTTTTCATTCAACGTAGTTTCCTTATTATAAAGAGATGTCATAGAAATGTAACTCTTGTTTATATCAGCTAGCCTGTGGTAAAACTGGTTTTGTTATGTCGTTTTGCTTAAAGTCACAGAACCTATTGACCATGTTAAGTGAGGACTTACTGTATCACAATTTGTTATCAATTTACCTGTTGACAGACATGTAGGTTGTTTCCAAGTTTTGGCTGTTACCAATCAGCTGCGAAAAAGTCATATACAATTAAATGTACGGACATATGCTTTCATTTCTCTTGGGTAAATACCCAGGGGTAGAATGGTTGGGTTACAGCATGGGAGTTTAATTTTTTTGGAAGATGATTATACCGTTTTATGTTCCCACCACTAGTTCCTCCACATCCTTACCAATGCTTGGTATGGTCAGTCTTCTAAATTTTAGTCATTCTTATAGGCGTGTAGTGATACCTCACTGTAGTTTTAATTTGCATCTTCCTATTGACTACTGTTTCCATGTTTGTATTTGTCATCCACATCTTTGCTTTTGCCTATTTTTAAACTTTTTTTAATAGAGTTTTGAGAATTCTTTATATATGCTGGATACAAGCCCCTTTTCAGCTATATCTTTGTAAATATTTTCTCTCAGCCTGTGCCTTGCCTTTTCATTCGCTTAAAGTCTTTCAAAGAGCAAAAGTTCTTCATTTTTATCACATCCCATGTATCATTTTGTTCTTTTATGAGTTATACTTCCTGTGTAATACCTAAAAATTCTTTTCTTAACCCAAGGTCACAAGATTTCTTCCTGTTTTCTTCTAAAAGTATAATAGTTGCAGGTTTTACATTTATGTATTTTTTACTTTTTAATTGAATTTATTGGGTTAGGCTTTACATTAGATCCTATTTAAAAAAATACGTTGCAAAACATGGAACAAATTTATATTTTTACCTGTGGATATCCAGTTGTTCCAGTACCATTTGTTAAAAAGACTATCCTTTCTCCACTGAATTGCCTTTGCACCTTTTTTGAAAATCAAGTAACTGATGTGTGCGAATCGATCTCTAGACTACATTCTGTTCCATTGATCTATGTGTCTATCCTTTCACTAATACCACGTTGTCTTGATCACATGGCTTTCCTAGTAAGTCTTGAAACCAGGTAGTGTGAATCCTTCAACTTTGATCTTCTTTTTCAAAATTGTTTTGACTATTCTAGTTACTTTGCAGTTCCATGTGGATTTTGGAATCAGCCTGTCAATTTTTAAAAAAATCCCTTGGATTTTAATTGGAAATACAACGAACCTATGGATCAGTTTGAAGATAACTGACAAGTTACCAATTACAATTGTTCGTATTCTGTGTGAGCTTGACTAGAGTATGGTGCTCAGCGGTTTGGTCAAACATCATTCTGGATGTTGCTATGAAGGCGTTTTTAGATGTGATTAACATTTAAAACAGTGGACTTTGAGTAAAACAGATCACCCTTGGTGTCATGGGTGGGCCTCGTCCAGCCAGTTGAAGAGAAAAGACACGGGTTCCTTGAGGAGGATGGACTTCTGCCTCAGATTGCCTTCTGACTGCAGCATCAGCTCTTGCCTGAGTTGTTGGCTTCTGTGGATTTCAGACTTTCCAGTCCTCACAAGCCCTCTCTATAAATACACATCCTATCGGTTCTGTTTCTCGAGAGAATCCTAACACACCAAGATTGAGTTTTGAAATCCATGTTCACAGCTGGGAAGAGAGGCCACGGGAGCCTCTAGCCCATAGTAAGTCATATGTAGGGCGCACTGGACTGCCACCTGGCAGTCTGACTCCACCACCAGGGGC